>NC_056746.1:1197015378-1197092878 GCF_019279795.1 Protopterus annectens | reverse complement strand
TTCCCAAGAATCGAATGGGGAATTGCATTTTCTTGATGACAGAGTCATAGGTTCATAGATTAGTACTAAGCCAGCTGCCCTTGCGAGCCATTTTAAGCCTAGCCAATTATCCTTTGTGAGACTCAAACCCTGCATGTTGTGTTTGTAAGGCAAACACCTTAACCATTAGGTCACCCTACTTATCTTGTTGAGCCTGTCCTTTAACAGCATTTAACATTCTTTTCCCTTTGAATCTCACCCTTTCTTCCTCATTCTTCTTCCACCAGTCCCATCCTATCTTAAATGCTTCTATGGATTCTCTGCCCACCACACACTGTAGTAAGTTCCTTTATTCTGCTTCCTGTGTCTGCTTTTCCCCCTTTATGCTTTATGTTCATGTCATCATCTTCATAAGGATGTCATCAACAGAACTACCTGTTATGGTAGTTCTACTACAGAACTACCTCCTGTGGATCTTCACATCTGCCAACATGACCTTGTGCAGCCATGCCGTGTCCCCATCTTTCTTTGTGTCTGATGAGAATATCTGCAAGTCCTTACGTCACTGCTCATTTCCTTTCTACTGCATTCCTCACATGCTTCATGAGGCTATCATTTGGACACCATCTTATAGGTTCATAGGTTCATAGGTTGATACTAGGCTATCTGCTCTAGGGCATTTATAAGCCTAGCCAGAGTGTGTTTGGCTTTCACCACCCTTTTAGATTATTTGACTGTGCCTCTGTATAGTAGGTCACAGAAGATAGCCCTTCTAAGGTTAGTTTACTATGCCTCTGTCTAGTAGGGACACAGAAGAGATCCCAGGGGTAAACCTACAATCACCCATCCATTTGTCAAGATTTCTCTTGAACAGGGTCATTGAGGGGCTCTGCCTAACATGGATTGGGATTTTGTTTCAGAGTGAGGGGAGTCTCTGGGATATGAATCTGTCCCTCCAGCATGACCTATTTATTTCTGTGCTGATGTTTAAGTCCCTGGAGCATGTAGCTCTAAGGGATTTGGATTTCCTGAGGTGGAGCATGTCCATTAATTCTGGGTTGGACATGGCTTTATACGTCAGGCACAGATCGCCTCTGAGTAGGTGGTAAGCAACTGAGTAGAGCTGGAGTTTCTTTAGCCTAACTGCGTAGGGCATCTGTTTGAGTCCCTTGATCCTCTTGGTGAGGTACTTTTGGGGTCTTTCCAGTTGCTGCAGGTGTCGGGTAAGGTACATCCCAAATGGGGCATTGTATTCGATTATGGGTCTGATGAGTGATGAGTAGAGGGGCACAATGACCTCTCTTGATCTAGATGTGAACCCTTTCATGATAAGGTGGGTTATATAGAAGGTCTTTCTAACCACTTTGGCAACATGATTGTCAAAGGAGAGATTGCTATCTACTTGAGTCCCCAAATCCCTAATTACTTCTTCCGTACTTAATGGATTTCCACCTATGTGGTAATTTGTGGGCACTTTGTTTTTCCCAAAGGGGATGACTATGCACTTTTTGGCATTTAGCTTTAGGCCATGGCTCTGGCACCAGTTATCCATCTCTGTGAGACCCTTTTGGAGGATGCTTGTGTCAGTTGGCGAGTCAATTATGGCACCCAGTGTGCAGTCATCTGCGAACTTGGTCAGCCATAGTCGCCCCATGTTGGCCTGTACCCAGGTCCCAGGACTGAGCCTTGTGGGATGCCACTTGTAACTGGTTTAGAGTCTGACATGGCACCTGCAATTCTGACCATGTGGGTTCTATCCCTGAGCCAGTTTGCAACCCATCTTGTGACATAGGGGTTGATATTAAAGCTGGTGAGCTTGTTTATGATGCCCGAGTGTGGTATTGTGTCGAAGGCTTTTGCAAGGTACAGGTAGGCTGTGTGGACTACCTTCCCTTCATCTATGGCCTTGGTGACTGTTTCAAAGAAGTCAACCAGGTTTAAGAGGCAAGATCTGCCTTTAACAAAGCCAAATTTGGTAGAATCCAGTGTTTGGAGGTTCCCAATGTCTTTGTTTATGAGTTCCATGATGATATGCTCCATAGCTTTGCAGACTAGGCTAGTCAAGCTTATAGGGCGATAGTTTCTGGGGTCCATTGTGGCACCACCTTTGTGGAGTGGGACCACTGTTGCTGTACACCATTCCTTGTGTACATATCCTGTAGTAAGGCTGAGATTGAACAGTGACTTTATGTGAATGTTCAGTTCTTCTTGGAGCTCGTGTAAGATGCAGCCCGGGACACCGTCCGATCTCATTGATGCTGTGTTTTTTGCTTTGGGGAGGGCAGCTCTCACCTGTGCATCTGTGATGTCAGGGAGGCTACACTCTGTTGGGATAGAAATTTGCTCTTTTGGGGGTGAAGGGGGGAGAAGTTTGCACTGAACCTGTCTGCCAGGATGCTGGCAATGTCTGTGGGTTCAGTGTATTTTTTGTCATTTTGCACTAACTCAGAGCATATCTGGGAGTTGCCACCCAGGTTCCTGACATAACTAAAGAAGGCCTTGTGATTTTCTTTAGCATCTTGTGCAATTTTTCTTTCGAATCTGGCCTTAGATGATTTTATGAGGGATCGTAGTTTCTTGCTAGTACTGATCAGAGATGCCTTCCCTTTTTGGGATTTTGCTCTATCATGTAGTAGCTTCCTCCTTCTGTTGTATAGCTTATTTATGGCTGGGGTCCACCAGACAGGTCTCCTGCCTTTGGAGGAGTGAGTCTTGGTTTTATTTGGGATAGCACAATCCATGCATTCCTGTAGGTGTCCATAGAATGCGTTTGTAAAGGATTCTGCGGTTTGGGCCGTATTTTCCACTGGCCAGGGGGCTTTGAAGGATTCCACATCGGTTTTGAGAAGTGTGAAGTTTGCTTTTGAGAAGTCCTTCACCGTGATTTCCTTGGATGGGGGTGGGGACGGGATATGGATGTCCAGTGAGATTAATTTATGGTCAGATCTTACCAATGAGGGGTATACCTCTGGTATGGAACATAGAGTCCCCATGTTGGTGATGATCAGGTCCAATATGTTTTCCCCTCTTGTGGAAGTGGTGACCAGTTGTTCCATAGCATTTGAGTTTATAAATTCTAGGAATCATTGGGCGAGGGTGTTGGGGCTTGAGTAGTGCTCCCAGTCTATGTTTGGGTAGTTGAAGTCACCCAATATAATGGTGTTTGGAGAGACCTTCATATTCTCCAGTGTTCTCAGGAAAGCCGAGGGGGGTTCCTGAGTTTGGGAGGGTGGTCTGTAGCAGGCTACAAACTGAAAGGCAATTTTGCCCACTGTTAGTTGCACATGGATGGTCTCCGATGCTTCGTGCAGTGCCACTAACTTGGAGGTGTGGGTATCTTTGATGAATATGGATACTCCCCCTCCTTTTGTGGTTTGGTCTGAGTTTTGGGTCCGAAAAGCATGGTATGAGGTATAACCTGGTAGTGCTGGGGTGCTCTTGGGAGCATTGAACCAGGTTTCTGTTACTGCACAGATATCAGTATTCTCCATACTGAGGAGAGCCTCGAGTGCGTGCATCTTGAGGTTCAGACTTCTGGCATTGAGCAGCATTACCCTTAGTTTCTTTTTCCTTGTGTTGTCTATGGAGGTGGGTTTGTCTTTTGAGCCTTGCCTAAAAAAGGCACTAGGGGGGTGGCAAGGGCCTTAGCCAGTATTCAAAATCCCAGGGGTGACAGGTGCAAG
The DNA here is from genome assembly GCF_019279795.1 of Protopterus annectens. NCBI lineage: Eukaryota > Metazoa > Chordata > Ceratodontiformes > Protopteridae > Protopterus > Protopterus annectens. The sequence continues at coordinate 1,197,089,216 of NC_056746.1, read as the reverse complement.
TCGTCCCTAGCGAAGCAACGTGGCTTGTCGAGCATGTCATCCCAGGCTGACAGACACTGGATCCCCTTTGAATGACACCAATACTTTAGCCAATTGTTGAAATTGATCATTTTGTCTTTATACTTTGGCATCATTCTTGGTGTGGGTAAGATGCTACTCAAGGTCAGGGTCATACCGGCCTGGGCCACATGCTCAGAGAGCTCCTCTATGTCTCTTTTCATGTAGTCCAGGGAGGTATGTCTCAGGTCATTCACACCAGCATGAACAATGATGGAGTCACATTTGTACTTGCTTTGGAGTGACCTGAGTGCTTGTGTTATGTGGCAGATCCTGGCACCCGACAGGCAGCTCACAGTGACCTTCTCCTTGTTCAGCCTGGTGAGTGGGACATCAGTGTGTCTGACAATAGAGTCACCTATTACAAGTGTATTAAGTGTGTTGTTTAGCCTTAAGGGCTGTGACTGTGTAGCACACTGACTTTGTGAACTATGTGATACATGGGTATTGTTGTGTGATAGTGGTTGCTGGGATGTCTGCTTTGGAGGTCTCTACTGCTTGGATTTTTTGTGTTTATGTGTTGTGTTGTTGCTTGTTTTGTGTGTTGTTTAGAGAGAGGTTTCAGGCTAGTCTTACAGTATAGTTGCTCATATGCATATATTTGAGTTTGGAGGGAGGAGGGGTTGAGGTTGTACATAAGAGAGTGTTAGTTGTAACATTGTGTCAAGAAGATTCCCCATTCACTGGACTGGGGTATATAACTAACCATTGACCTTTGGACATAGGATTTATGAATAACTTACGAATTACTCACTGAGACTTGAAAGGATCTAAGGGATGTTAAGTGTTAAAAACTTAATAAGAGGGTGTAGTGCTTAAGTTTAAGAGTTTTTTTTTTTAAGATTTTAAGATTACATAAGAGGAAGTACAAAAAATGAAAATGAGAAAAGAGAGCTTCAGTGCTTCATTTTAAGAAATCTAAGGGAAAAAGTGAAAAGAAGAGACATGGAGCCATAAATAGTTTAAACTTGTTTAAACCTGTTGCATGCCACTGTGCTGCACTGCAGCTGTCTGATGCCCTCTGCTAATTTAATATGGCCTCTTTCTTCTTGGAGCCTGCACCTTAGGCTCAGGTGTTCTTCGCGCACTGTCTTCTGTCTTCTCCCTCTCTCTCCCATCCAATCAATTCCAAATACTATCAAGCAGGTGTGAGCAAATCTTACCAGACCAAAATTTGACACAAGACAGGTTGACAGGTTGTGGTCCTGCTTGTATGCATATGTATATTATTGCCTGAGTTGCTTGCCACACTATGCATTAGCAAGCTTTTTTTTTTCATGTCCTTCCCAGACTCTTCCCCTTTAGTATAGTCCTTATCCCTTACACGTCTGTCCTCTGACAACAACCCCCTATTTTAGCCTCCAGCCAAGCAATAGTCCAGCTGTTTAGTCGCAGTGAAACTCTTACTCTCCTTTTTTTTTTCAGGAAGCCACCTGAACAGAATCAAGACAAAATTCTTGCTGAAGCCCCAGTAGATAATATCTCTCATATTTCCCGTCTCTAGTTTACATGTAAACCTGTCAACAACTGGATCAGAAATCAGTGACAGCTGCTTCTGTCCATCAACCCACATTTATTATCTTTAATGAGATTATCCTTTAAAAATCCAAACAGCCTTTCCCTCAAGATGCTCTCCATAACCTTTGGTTACTGCTTTTAGGCTAGTAGGCCTGCTGTTCCCCACCTGCCTAGCCTTGTAGAATGGTACCATAGTTACTGCTTTTGATTCCTCAGACACTTCTGCTCTGGACAGTCAGATCCTCACCAGAGAATTGTGCCATCTCACTTATTAGATTCAACATGACCCGAAGACAGCCCACTTGGTCCCTCTGCCTTATTATGTTTAAAGGTAATGCATTTCCTCTTGATCTCATCTTCTCTTTTCATGACATCTGTCCACTCATCTCTTCCTAATGCTGTTATCTCCCACACTGTTTTGCACCTTCTTCATGCTTCATTTAGTGAGGAGTGAGGTAAATCTGCTCTTAATTAAATGATCCAAGTCTGTGATTCTGTCTTGCAGATGTCTGTCTCAGACTTAAGTGAATGGACTGCCTCCATGCCTACCATGTAGAGTCAAAATTCTGACAAACTAACAGAATATATGTATCATCTTTCAGCTGGTTTATGAAATAAAATTAAACTATTATTGTCCCATGCACTGGAGCGATTTCATGTTTACAAATTTGGAACTAATTTTCTTATACTACTATTTCCTTGCAGTCATGGCATTCAGACACTTCATTATTCAAGTTTCAGAGTATCAGTGTCTTTGAGTATGCAGTTAATTCCACAGGAAAGGACAGCAACATGGTTAACAGTAAGAAAAAATAATTTGTACTTGTAAATAATGAATGGTGCTGAGGAAGGCAAAACATGCTTCAAAATGTTATTAAGCTTACACAGTGCCAATATTCTGGGAACACACAAAGCAATTATGCAAATGTATGTAATACAAGCATGGAGGTAGTCTTGATTAATGCATAAGACATTAAAATAGCAGACTTAAAGACAACTTGTGAAAAAAGCAGAAGAAAAATTAAAATGGTCAGGAACAAATTTCCATCCTCCTTTAAACCAGAAACAGCACAATATTGAATCATTATAACTAGTAGCTCATTATTAGATTCATTCCCAAATGACAGGAAAGACAAATAATTCAATACTAGTTATGCATGCTCAGTAATAAATACATATATATATATATATATATATATATATATATATATATATATATATATATATAGAACAAGTTAAAAAACACTGTCATGAATCTTGTTTTACTCAAAGACTGTCTGGAAAATAAAAATTAATACTTTTCAAGCAGTTAATAGACTGAAATCATTGAAGTTTGCTTCTTTGTATTTAATGGCACAGATAAGAATAGTGTAGCAAAATGGGTTTCCCACTAATTAGATGGTCTCCAACTGTTTACTTTAAGAAGGTTTTCATTGTGACAGAGCTTGTAGACCATACATTTAAACATGCTCCTTTAGAAGGTTGTTTTTGATTGTCCAAGCAAACTGTTACATAAGCCATAATGTATAGCAGGGGAAGCATTATAGTAATGCAACTACAGGCTTAAGTGCTGTTCTTCATAGCTAATAATACTTCTGAGACATGGGTTTATTTAATTATAATTACCTGTCTATGTTTTTCTGACTACAAAACTTAATTATGGGTTTGTTGTAATGACTGTATGAACAAACTTGCACAAAGTATTCCCTGTAACTTTATGGCCCAATTCTGTCATGCCTAACATCAGATGTTAACTACTGCTCAGTGGTTAGCAAAGGTGCTAGCTTCTGTACATTATGCAACATTGTTACATTTAAAAAGTATTTAAGATTGGTATTGCAGCATAAACTGTACAATGGTATAGTGGTTTTGCAATGTCCTAACAGACCACACTACTGTCTCCCTCCCCCATGCCACCACTTCACTGTCCCTCGATACAGAATTTATCACATTTGACATCTATCATGTTCTACTGCCACTACCTATGTGCTATAAACCATTTCATTTTGCATTTTCACCACCAACAAGTTCAGGGAAGCCTGCTTTCTTTTCCTGGAATGTCCTTTCATTCATCTTCTTCTCTGCCTGGTTCAAGTGGATTGGTTTATAATTATATACCTTTCTCCACTGCTGAACCTAGAATATATTTGCCCTCCAGTAATCATTTTGTTTCAAAGGATTTGTTTATTAGCTAAGCAAGGAATAAGTTTCTGAGTATAGCCCAGACTTTTTACTTGTATATGTTTAATGTGTCTTTAAGAATGTGCTGCAGTCTGAACAGACAGACAGCAGCTAATTATGCCTGTCAATCCTTTGCAAAGAGGCATTAGTCTTATTGCATACCATGTATCATAACTTCAAAGCAAAAATAATGCATTTATTTCTAGCAGCTTTTATTTTGTCATCAGCAAACAAGCTTTCTTTTACTCCTCAATTTTATTATCATGTTCTCTCATCTTCCTGTCTCTCTAGTGTATTGTAAGAAATATTACTCCGTAGCTTTGATGTCTATGTTACATCTGTTTCTAGGTAATGGCCCTTCTATACCTTTTTATAAGCTTTTGGTCTGATCTTGGAGTTTCACTGATTATAATTTCTGATTGGTGTGCCATGCATTTTGAGTGTCATGAAACCTGGACAAGGTCTCACAGAGTCAAGCACTCCAACAGCTTGCATGAGACAGAAAATAATGTAAAGAAACAAAAGACTGAAGCAATGGAGAGGGCACAGTGTAGAAGACAGACTAAAGATAACAGCATTTAAATGGACAGAAGGTAGATCACTCTAATGCAAACACGCCGTATAGCTGATGAAAAGGCACATCCACCAGTTCCAAAAAGAAACAAAACAATAGAGCATGTTGCAAAGATGTGGAGGACAGATATGGAAGAAGGGGTAACACACCTATCTGGGCCAACCAAATAATCAGACATACTAATACTAGAATAACCCACATAATAAATGAGATGTTGCATCACTGAAGGAAACATGAGCATCACTCTTTTAGGACAAAACCTTGACAATTGGCTGCACATTGACTGTTTGTAGACTGGAAATGAGAAGAGGCATAAAAGAAACAGGCCTGACCCTCATTCTGCTTGGACAAAGCCTTGACAATGATCTACACTTTAACTATTTGTGGACTGGAAGTCAGAAGGGTCATGATAGAAGTAGGCTTGACCCTCACTCTGCTTGGACAAAGCCTTGACAATGATCTGCACATTAACTATTTGTAGACTGGAAGTCAGAAGGGTCATGATAGAAGAAGGCTTGACCCTCACTCTGCTTGAACAAAACCTCGACAGTAATTTAGATAGTGATTGGGTGTGTCCTGGGCTCAGAAGAGGAAAGGACCAAACTGATTTTAATCCAGGTCTCATAAGCTCACTGGTGTTAAGTAGAGAAAAGAAAGGAGACAAATACACTGGCCTAATAAGGTTTAAAAAGGTACTAGGAGGCTGCCATGGAAAGAAAAGAAAGGAGAAGTACCACGAGTAAAGGAATGCTGGAAGGCGAAAATGGAAGATAATATCAGAAGGATCAGCGTGAATGAATTATTGAACTATATCTTCCTCCAGATTACCAGTGGTCTCAGACTGGTAAAACATCCTCCTTTTTTCGTGAATAACTCATTCTGCATTTTTTCATGCAAATATAAATGTATATCCAGTTAATTATAGGTGGGCCTTGTCACTCTAAAGCGATATTCCAAATTTCTAATTTGCTATTCTTTTGCTATCTAATAGGTATGGCAAAGCTGAAAATTTAGGCTGAGCTTCATGTTCTTTTAGTTTGATATGATTCAGATTTTAGACGGAAGGCTGATAAATATCATAGCTGTCACATAACCTCATTCAGAAGCAGTTCATTGGATGCACTGTGGGCCTGATGACAGTACAAATGTTGACTGGCTGCTTGTTTCTTTCTCTTGGCTTTACTTTCTACTGCATTGCATGACTTTCCCTTGTTTGGTTCAAACTGACCCCATGCTATACTATGTGCATGAGCAGGTAACATTCATGCTGCATAATAGCCAGTGAGCATCTGGTACTCTCAAACTAATTCAGATAATCTATAATCTAGCCTTCAGACAGTTGCAGTTAGAGTGACACCGATGCATGTACCCCTGGCATCACTTGATTGTTGCTGTTTTACAAAATACTTCTTAATTACTTGTGCTAACTGCAGCAGCTTGTAACCCCACATATCAATCGTGCCACTCATTTATGTATATTTTTAACATCAGTACCATTTTAAATAGTTATACTCATTTTCTAATCTTTTGTGTGCATATGTGCATGTGTATGTGGGGTACCTATGATGGCTACTTTACAGTAGCAATTAGGGATTGATAACTACCTGTGCTCCCTGATATAGAGCTACTACTTGCTGCTGGTCACTAGACAGGTGGCAAAAAGCAAACCCCCTGCTCTGCAGACTTGCAAGACTTCCAGCTCTGTTATATGTCCTCACAGAGCTTACAAGTGTGGGAAACGCCCCTCCAATTGCTAGTAGTAAGCTCGGGTACAAATGCGTCTGCAGGATTCCTGCATGCAGACATTTCATTTTTTTTTTAGATATAATTTGAGTACAGATTATGAGCTCTGTTATTGGATTTGAATATAGAAATAAGTGGTTTATCTGATGAGGAAAGAGTTTTGCTTTGGGAGTATGGCTGGACAATATGTTGTAGACTAGGACATTTATTTTGGAAATGTGTTTGTTTATATATAGTTAGTATTTGCATGCATGTGAGTTTATTGGGGATTTCAAGGCAGTGTAAGTGTTTGAGGAAAATTCAGTGATGGGCTATAATTTATTGTAATATTGTTCAGGTTTTAAGTGACCATAGTGAAGTTTTGTGAAAACTGGAGCAGATTAAAGAAAAATGGGAAATAAGTAGGCTGCTGCAATATTTTTTCTTTCTGACTTTGCCTTAACAAGAAAGATATCTAGACACCAAGACAAGATAATTGGCTTTAACAACTGGTTAAGTAGTTGGTGGCATTCTAAGTAGATTCAGTATATGTCAGTGTGAGATTAGATGGTAGATATAACTTCCTGTTTCACCAGGGATGACTTATCATACCAGGGAAACCAAATACTGGCTAAAGTCTTTGCTGCCACCATGCCGCCTTTTTTTAGACAGAGTTCTTCTACTGGACATTCTACATAGTAAACTCAAATTAAAATTTGGAGAACATTATGGTGGCACTAGTGAATACTAGGAATCTAAATAAAAGGATGCTAGAAGTTTAGGGCCTCCTGCAACTCAGATACGTTCATTCTTATGAAGCTAATAAGACATGGTTTAAATGCAATAACTGCACTGTACTGTGTCTTCATGCTGTTGGGTAACTGTTAGGGAGTATCTATTTATCATAAATATCATCATCTCACATCAAATTACTGCATTCCTAAATTGGAGGTCAAAAATCACCTTTAAAAATATAACTATTATGTCATTGTGTCAATGTCCCCCAGAAATCATGAAAATCACCCTAACACTATTCAACAAATATCAATAGGAACAAATATCAAACCAAATACCTTTTTGCTACTGGAGCTTTAATTATCAAAGCATTGACTGAGACACTTACACTTCTAAAAATGAATGTGCTCAGAATTTCCTAGACTTTGCTAATACCAATGTGCTGGAGCAAACAGTAAAACTATCCAGTAGAGGTTCTAATATCTTTAAGTTACTTACTTATCATTCTCCTGTACCCCACCCACAATTCTTCTTCCCTGGTTAAATCTAACTACAGAGCAGTCGTCTTCTGTGTTAGGTGTAGTGGTACCACTCAAGCACCAGATGAGACCACCTTTAGGGACTTCTCCAGGGCAAACATACTTCAGCTTGTAGAGGACTTATGCACAATTCCCAGCAATTCCCACAACTGGGCTCAACTGAGACGGCTGCCACATTCACTTTCACCTTTCACCAGCCCCGAAACAATAAATAGAAATGTTTGTTACTGTCTTTCCTAATTATATGGTTGCTGTTGTTTTTCTTTCGGCTTTTCCCGGTTTGGGGTCGCCACAGTGGAACTCCAGTCTGCTAATGGTTGGCAGTCGATTTGTAGGGTGCCAAGGTGCCAGCCCGATGCCCAACCTTCAATGAAGGCACGCCCATTCACTCATGTCTTTCGAATGCCACTCGACCGTGGAGAGCACATGCAGATTCCACACAGAAGGCGCTCCAGCCAAGAATCAAATGGGAGAACCTCTTGCTGTGAGGCGACAACACTACCACTGCACCACCGTGGCTTCTCTTTCCTAATTATATCTCCAGAGGAATTCTTGCATTAATAAACTGTATAACAAAAGAAGGAAGGCAATGAAAATTTGCAAGACTACCTCAAGACCGTACTAAAACAAGCCAGCAAGGAACTTAAGATCAATATTAGGAACTCTTAAATAGAATACAAACTTGAGGTCCCAACACATACCAAAGTAAGCTACAAATATTTCTTCAGTTATGTTAGGGGGGTCTATATTACAACAACGAATGATCAAATGATCGAAAGTTGTTATATCAAACGCTAAAGTTCGAATTCACAAGACGTCGAACAACCAGAACAGCGATTTTTTTTCCCATGGGAAAAAAATCGCTGTTCCCAAAAAAAAAAAAAAAAAAAGGCATTAAAACATTACATAAAATGTTCTACCAAGACGTATTCGACAAAATGCGTCTTCGGTTATCTGATAGGAACCCATGTCAGGAAGCTAATGAATAATATGTAACAATGCACTGAACTCATCTATAATAATGTCACACATTCTGATCCTAAAGATATAGCCAATAGAGTAGCAGACAAATTTAGTGCTCATTTTACCCATCTATTCATGTTGTTGACCCCACTCTGCCAGAAATGTAGTTTATCTTAAAATCATCTTAGAACAAGTCTTAAAACCCTGTCAAAGGTTAAAGATAATACTTCCATGAGAATAGACACTGTACAATATCAGCCTATCCACAGGGTTTATGCCTGATGTCTGGAGAACAGCCAGTATAGCCCCTTAGCACAAAAATGGGCACCCGCTACAAGCCCAGGTGATTATAAGCCAATCAATCTTACCAAACGTATATGCTAAGCCATTGAGTGTATCATAGCAGATCTTATTTTTGCAGATGTACGCAACTTAATGTTGACTGACCTGAACTCCAATTAATTTTATTTGTGAATTGCAGTTCCTGTCCCCTAAACCTAGCAAGCTCCTTTGAAAAGGTTACAGAAGCTATAAACAGTAGACAATCTATGCATGCTAGTTATCTCAACCTGGACAAGGCTTTTAACATTATTCTACTATGGTGGTATTACTGGAAAATTAAATAAAACTTAATGTAAACCACTACACTGATCACTGAATTTCAAATTTGCTATCCACAGTATCTCAGGTCATGAAAGTTGCTGGTACCCTCACCGAACATATACAAACTAGTAGAGTACCACAGGGATCAATGCTGGGCCCTCAGCTGTTCGACATTTAATTTGAAAACATCCAAGTCAATAATCAGAAATATTGTTGACCAAGACTGTCGATGACTGCAAGCTGTCATCCAGTGATACTAAACAGCTACTGTAGGGCTAAAATATACACATACTTGTTGTAACAAAAACTGTTTCAAGCTAAATGCATACCAAAAAGTCTGCCAATACCTCATTTATTATAAATGGTACTTGGTTATAACAGACCTTGATACTTATATGGATGACTCCCTTTCATTCAGTCAGCATGTTCCTACCATAGTCAGGAAATATTTCTACTTGGAACAGTTAATTTCCAAAGGAATATCTCCAAGATCCCAGGATGTCATCCAACCTCTGCACTTTGCCTATATCAGAGCCCTCATCAAATACGATGTCTACCCCCAGCATGCGCAAATCCAAGCATATTGCTCAAATGGAAAGACCACAGACATTGCTATGTAAGGAAATTAAAAGCATTAAATCCTTCATATGTTCATAGGTTCATAGAAGGTTACTAGACTAGTGGCCATACAGCCCTTACAAGCCTAGCCATATTTATCCTGAGTTGCCCCATTTGTCGGTGGTTAGGTGGGTGAAGTTCACAGAGGAAAAGGTCTATGGTAGTTAATACTGACTTCCTCTGTCCAGGAGGGACATTGGGCACTACCCCAGGAGTGAATCTGCAGTCATCCATCCATTGATCAAGGTTGCATTTGAAGAGGGTTAGGAAGGGACTCCGTTTCACATAAAGCTTGTTTCAGAGAAGCGGCAGTCTCTGAGAGATGTTTCTATCTCTCCAGCATGACCTGTTCATGTCAGAGGTTAAGTTAATATCCCTGGAGCAAGTGACCCTTGTACAGTTTGATTTACAAATGTGTGGTATTTCCATCAGGGCCGGGTCAGAGACTGTCTTGCAAGCCAAGCATAGGTCACCCCTTAACAACCTATTGGAGACAGAATACAGTGACAGGACTTTCAGTCTTTTCATGTAAGACTTGTTTTGTGTACCCTATAATTTCTTGGTGAAAAAACTATGTGGTTTCTGAAATTATAGCATGACTGTCCTTGTACACAATATTCTGTCAACTATTCCAAAGTGACCTGTGTGTCACTTTTTAAACCAATCCAATTTTACCCCCTGCTTCTTTGCAAAACCAGTGACTCTATAAATGGATACACTAAAGACCTAAATCTATACCAGCATATTAACAAGTCTTATCGGAGGAATATATTCCTAACGCAACATAACCCCAGCTTGAAGAATAAGTTAGCACTACAGGTAAAACAAAGTACTACTTTGGCTACTTTTAAGGCTAATGCTGATGACTGAATGCACAGACTAATTTACAATGAGTTATCATGTACTGTCCTTATCAGGTTAAGAGATGAACACTATTAATGGCTTGAAAGGGGTGGTTAGAACTTTCAAGTGCGTCTAATTAAAGGTGTATAGGGCTGGTATTTTATGGTCCCCAAGATCACTCTCTTGAGTATTGTTATTTTGTTCCTATCAAATCAGAGTGGTAATGCTTATGATAAACATGTTTGCATGAATTATGTAGATTTTTTTCTTCACAAAATAGCATATGTCTAACTATTACAAGTGTCAGTCTAATGCAGTTATTTATATTTATAAAGCTGTTTACATATTTACAAAACTAGTCATCAATTTGTTAGCAATCATGCCGTTTATTAGTGAGGTCATTTGCAATTAAGAATGTGACAAAGTTATGGAAATGATGAGGGTAGGATTGCAAAGGATCAAGATTTGCAACATTGTTTCAGATTACACAATTCTGGAAACTGTATTAAAGACAGAAGCAGGAGGGAGTGATAAAAAGGGGTAATGGAGAATAGCTGAAAAGAGTGATATGAAGATAAAGGGAAATGGATTGGAATGTTAAAAAAATAAGGTCAGATGGGATTAGAACTGAAACAGGTTCATTTAGATGTTTTTTTTTTTTAACATAACTTTGCAGCAAGGTTTTACATGATTGTGTAATGGGTTGATTTTTAATGTAAGCAAATATAGAATTCCACTAAGTGTGACCATCATGGTCATTTGATGATACAGACAGTAAAATAAAGGTGAATTAGAGTGGTAGTGCCTAAAGGCAATTTCTTAGTGGGTAATTAGATCTACTTTGGCAAGATATATTCTCTAAAGGGGACAGAATTAATCACATGGTAAGGGATATAGCACACCTGCAAATAAACAGATTCAATGAAGTTTGCAATGGTGAGCACATTGGTTCTTAAGTTTTACAAAACTACATATTCTATTTTATGCTTTTTGTAGACTTTTGATAGTATATTTATTAACTTGTTAAGTTACCGACAGCATGGCTTCAAGTTTAGGGAGCAGGCAATTCTTAACTATTTTTAAGTAAAACTCTTTCATAAGCTGACTTATACATTTTTGAGAATATTTTAAATTGTTATGGACTTTAAATATGATTATTTCTGCATGATGGTTAAATAGTAAACAGGGATCAGGATATATTTCTAAGTGTTCACAGAACTAAATGGGTAGTATTTGATTATTCCTAGGGTTCAGCAGTTGAATAGGTTGTCTAGACATTAGGAGGGGGAATCCCAAAAGTTATAGTGTTGGTTTTGTCCATTTTATGAGTAGTTGGGATTGGAACCACTGAGAAAGTAGTAAATAATTGTTGCTGTAGTTGAGTTTGTAGTTTAATAAAATAACTTTTGTTATCAGATTTTAGTATAAAAAGGTCATTGGCATATAAAATGAGGATAGGGTGAGCAGTGCTAATGGTTATGAACTGATGCACACTGGGTATCCAACATGGAAAATACCAGAATGTGGATTAATGAGCCTTCCTTCAGGTTTATCCAAAGGATTATTGCTTTTTCCCCTCCATAAATAGAAACAAATAGTGACGTGAGGTGCCATACTTCATGTATCTTCCACTGCTCCTGCATTATAATTTGGACAGCATGCTGTTATATTTCTGGTGTGTGTCAGAGGCTGTGTGTGTGTGTGTGTGTGTGTGTGTGTGTGTGTGTGTGTGTGTGTGTGTGTGTGTGTGTGTGTGTGTGTGTGTGTGTGTGTGTGTGTGTGTGTGTGTGTGTGTGTGTGTGTGTGTGTGTGTGTGTGTATATGTATGTTTGACTTTGTTCAGTTGCAGTTTGTCATGAGATTCTTGAACACAGACCATCTGTGTCACTGATTGTAATCTATCTGCTATATATGTGTTTGATTTTATTCAGCTGCAGTCTGTCATGAGAGTCTTGTACATTGGCCATCCGTGTCACTCATAGTAATCTATCTGCTATACATTTCTTTAAACAGTATCCATTACTGACAAAATAGCAGTGGCTCGTACTTTATCTTAACCATGACAGCTATGTTGCAATTTACAGAAGTAAATTAAATCTTATGTTATTACTTGAGTTTTTGTTTTAACATGATAATAACCAAGGTGGTAGGATTTTTCTCCCATGCCTTTTGGGTGATCTGTGCATAAACTGTATACTTCTTTAAAAAACTATGAAAAGTTATACTGTGTAAAAAAAAATATTAGCCTCATGCTAAATGAGGCAAATACTTTGAAGTCAAAAGTAGGTGGATATATTTTTAAGATGCTAATGAAAATTAGATCTATTTTTATATGGCCTCCACTGTGACCATGTGCATGATATTAACAAAGACTCAGTCTAACAGTATGTGCTAGATTATGGCAGTTTATCATATCATTACCTACATCTGGCTTTATATTTAAACACGTCTGTCTAATCACTTTTACAAATGGATAGTGCATGGCTGACAGATAATGAAATATGGAATTTGTTGCCTGCCATTTGTTCCTACTTATTTGTATATTGGGACAATTGTGTGTGTCTTTGAATGCCTTGGAATATGATTTATACACTACAGCTGAGAATAAGTCATACTACACGACTGACTAAAATGTTCTAACAGGAATATGATGAGAAGGGCAAAGTGTCCCTGTTTTGAATGAGGGACGTCTGTCATAGTTAAAGGATACAAATTAATACAGGGTTGAATTTTCCTTTTTGAATGATGCATATCAATACCACTGACTTTTATTATTTAAAATAATATATACACACTGGTTGGTAGATAATGAAAAAAAAAACAGTATAATGCATTTATCTATTAACAAAAATTGTACTTACAGACACATATTGTGCTCAAAATGGTTAAAGAACATGGCCAAATAAATATCTTAATTATGTCATGATAAGCAAAAACCTGAGAGCGGTGTGTGTGTGTGTGTGTGTGTGTGTGTGTGTGTGTGTGTGTGTGTGTGTGTGTGTGTGTGTGTGTGTGTGTGTGTGTGTGTGTGTGTGTGTGTGTGTGTGTGTTACTGTTTGTTAATTTTTATAAACTGTTAAGCAGACCTAGTCTGAGCAACCTTTTCTGCTCCTTTAACTTCAATGGTGTTGATATTGGATTAATAAGGTAAGCAAGTGATGCATTGAGACAATTCTAAATAAGCAAATATATATTTAAATAAAATTAATATAGTGCAATAGCTTTAAAATATTAAGTTAGCAAATATAATTTACCTGAAAGATACAAACAGTGCCGTAAAATAATAATATGCATCATGGATTTCAAACTACATCATAAAGCATAATATTACATATTTTTGATCAGTCATGAATTTAAACCCTTGCCATGTAATTAGTGTTTCCTGAAATGTTAATGTTCTTTGGATCACTGAGTTTGCTTTATGGTAGAGACTTGTAAAGAGATGTCTGTGAAATCATTCTAGTCCCATCTACCCATGTTCGACTGTTATGACATCACTCTGGTCTGTTCTAGTTTGCTGCTCTGATTCCAAATAAGATCAAATTCTATAGTTTTGTTTCTTCGACATTTTATAAGATGAAGACACAAATCAATTTGATTAATGCTGCAGAAGGGTTCAGCTAGTAATTTCTATGAACATTGTTAGACTTTTCAAACCTACTACACATATATCTTATATTTAGATTATTGTTTCCAGTACAATGGATTTTTGTTTTTATTCTCATCATTTCACTTGCTTTGCACTTCACCTGCTGATTATGTGTTAAGTCTGGGGTCATCATTTTAAGTCAAAAGAACTATTTATACTATAGTATAATACAGTTTCAGCATCTGAGACACATCATTTTTATGTTTTTATTGATCTGCAGTCAAATATCCAGATGGAATATTTTACAAAAGGAAATGCCTTGTCAGTTTTGTGGCTTAGAGGGATAAAACTTGATTATACTCTTGCCTGCCGATGTTCACCTAGTGGATGGAAGATAATGCCACCCTATGTTCATCAAGTGGTTTGGGCACTTGAACAGCTGGCATAGGGTGATGGAAGTTGAGTTTGCATTCTTTTGTATGGCATCAGCAGGTCTGTATATCACTTAATCAAAAGTTTAATTCATCGAACCTATATGCCAAACGCCATTTCAGCGATCGACAAAATCTTTTGCAGGGTAAGGAAGCACTTGGCCAGCTCCACAACTTTGCCATTTTCCCCACCATAGTGAGAACTCAGAGTCGGTATGTATAGTTGGGGGGTTTAGGAGGCAAAGCCACCCACATTGGGGGTGTGGGGGTCCAAGCCCCCCACTTGGGTGGGTTTGATTTTGTGAGGTTTGTGTTCCAGTGTGCCTTTAGCCAAGTGGTTCATAACACTGAGAAAGATCTTGTTGATTGCTGAAATCACGTTCAACATCTAGTGGTCGATGACTAAAAGTTTGATGAATTAAACTTTCAAAAAAGTGATATAGATCCAGCATCAGCGGCTTTTAAAAGCATATGTACAAGTTAATATTACCCTTCATGGTTTGCAGGTTCTGATAGAATCAAATGTTAATCAACCTGATGACATTTTTTTGAAGCAATGGACTGATATACAACAGATGGCTTTGGTCATGTTTGTTAAAGCCCTGGTAGAGAAATATGACAGATTAATTAACAGATTTCAGGGTGAAGTGAACAGAGCTTCTTGTTTGCTGTCTGTGTATAAGACTAAGAGTATATATATATATATATATATATATATATATATATATATATATATATATATAGATATATATATAGATATAGATATAGATATATATATATATATATGACAGAAATGAAAGAATGAAAACTAAAAAGTGCTGGCGTGATGTCCAGGACTATGATAATAATAGATAGACATTTTTGTTGGAAACAATATTGCAAGGCTGTTAAATTTCCTAAGGGGAATCGTGAAGATGTAACAAGAAACAGAACAAAAAGAAAAGACTTTGAAGCTCTAAATTGAAAAGCAGTGGGGCATCAGCATCTTTAGCTGATGATTCTTTGTCTGCCCTTGAGACTGATACTGATAATTCATCTGCTTTACCCCCAGCTAAGAGGGCTAATAGTTTTAGCCCTTTAATAAATTGTGCAGCAGAGTGGGGTGCAGACATTATAAGAAAACAAGGAGGATTGGAAATTCTACAATAGATGCTGGGACCCAATTGAACTGTGACAATATTGTGCACAATATTTTTTCTCTTTCTTTGTCTAATGATGTTTCTTTACTTAATAAGAGTATAATTTTGTCCTCATGGCACCTGTCTCTGAAGTGAGACTGGTGTAAGACAGTAAGGAATTTTGTCATCATTTAAATTTATTATTATTTTTTAAAGACAATGACTATAGTAGTTTTGATTCTTTTCAACCTCCCAGAAACAAATATGTGATGGCTTTTGAACAAGCTGTATTAAGGAAACTATATTTTAATTTACGTAAATACACTGTTTGTCATAATTTAATTTTAGAGAAAGGTTAGCACTTGACTGTTTAAAGTAGGAATGCTGATGTAGTGATTAATTCTGCTGATAAGGGAGGTGCTGTTGTGATATGGGGTACTCATGAATACCAACAACAGGAGGTTCTTACCTAATTGAATGACCCTAAGTTTTATTCTAGGATGCATTTAGACCCCACTATCCAATTTAAATATGAAATTGACCACTTTTTGGAACTAGCAGTTAAGGATGGTATTATTGATAGGAAGATTATGAAACAGCTAATAGTTGATGACTCTAAGATGCAATATATTTATATGTTGCCTAAGATTCATACAAATTAAAAAAAAACCTCCAGGATGACCCATTGTAGCAGGCTTTGGCTCACTAATGGAACCCCTTTCAGCTTTTTAACACATAATTTAAAGCCTTTATTGTTTGCTATTTGATCTAGGATTCATGATACTACAGAATTTTTAAATATATAAGATGCATAAATGGAAATTAGATGGTATATGTGTACCTTGGATGTAAAATCCTTATACACCAATATTTCTTATTGGGCAGGTTTGCTAGCTCTGGAATATTGGTTAAATGATGTTAATTTATATAGTCCAGGTTTCAATGCCTTTCTTTTGTCTTACAAAACATATTTTGACTAAATATAGATTTTTTTAATTTTAGGCAGAAGTGTTATTTGCAGTTAGGGGGTATTGCTGTGGGAGCCTCTTTGTTCTATATATGCTGATTTGTTTATAGGATATATCGATCAATTTGTAATATATATCAGTCCTAACATTTGTATTGACTCAATTGATATTTGGCATCACTATTTGGATGACAGCTGGTTTGTCTGGACATCTGATTTGGAATTTTTGTTGGAATTTGTTCAATATCTCAATGACAATAGGGGGATCTTTGTTTTACTTTAAATTATGATACTTCCAAAATTTCATTTTTGGATGGATTGGTTGAGAAAAAGTCAAATAGAACTGTTAAAACTTCCTTATACAGGAAGAAATTCCATAAAAATTCCTTACTACAGGTATCTAGTTGTCATCTTAGACATATAATTAATAACATTTCTTTATTAGAGTATTATAGGGTAAAGAGAATTTGTTCTGAAATGGAAGAATTTGGTAATGTTAGCCAAGATTTAACATCTAGATTTATTAATAGAGGTTATGGTCTTAAAATATTGCAACAGACTTTGGATAATACTAATAATAAATCAAGGGATGAATTATTATTAAAATATCAAGATAAGAATGACCAAGGTTGGTTGCCACCTTTGGGAGCAATATTAGTTCATTTTGCCAGATTGTTCACAATCAGTGGTTGAGATTGTTCACAATCAGTGGTTTATTTTACAGATGGACAAAGATTTGTGGGAAATGCTCCCTGATAAATGTTCTTTTTCTTATAGATATGATAAGACTACAGGAAATTATTTTACACATTACAAAATAGGGTGGGTTGAATGCAATATGTTTAATACAAACTACTATGGATGGCAGTGTTTTAAATGTGTCTTTCCATTGTGGCAGATGCACAGCATGTGCTGTTATTTTTAAAAGTAAGGAATTTACTTCAGCAAATGCTCCTAGAGTTTATGAAATTAAAACTGCTATTATTTGTAATTCATGATGGGTTATATATTTAGTTACATGTTCTTGTTCTGCTTTCTATGGTGGAAATAATTCTTGATTTTTTTAAAACAAGTATATTTAAACATCTTAGTGACATTACATGTTAGCGTGAATCTAATGCCTTATTTAAGCACACACTTAAGCATCCTAATGCCCAGTTTCGTTTTTTGGGTATTGACAAAATTATGTTTAGTGGTCCAAATAAATTAGGATGGAAAAACATGGCTTAGTGTAAAGGAACATTTTTGGATTGTGAAACTAGGAGCTTTATTTTCTCCTGGTTTGAATAATATTGGTTTGTGTTCTACATTTATATATGAGTATATGTCTTTAAATGTGATTCCAAGGAATTGTGATGTCATCTTCTAGGAAGTGATAAGTAACTGTCGAACACATGAATTTTATTACCATACTGAGGAAGGCTGTTGCCAAAACCGGCATATGTTTTTTAAACTGACTAAACAAAGAATGAATTGTTGAATTGGGTTAGGAGAATGCTGGCCTTTGTTTTTTTTTCCTTTTAGTGGAGTGACTGATGCCAGTTCACCCACCCTAGTGGGGGGGGGGGGTAGGCCACAGTTTCATATATGGTGAGGACCAAGACTCATACTAGCACTGCAGACTGGAGTCTGTATATGTAGTATCACACGTGCATCCCCAAACACAAATGTATCACAAAAATCACTGACATGACAGGGACTTTATTGCTAAACACTAAAAAAATCCAGATCCCTTAGAATAACAACAGGAATAGGCAGTGTAGATGTAATCTCTGTGGTAATAGTGTACCTTGAAAATGTAAAAGCAAGTGCAGCTGTCGAAAACTGCATAACAGTTGTCACTCCCTTCCTATGCAAGAATACATGGACTAGTGATGGACAGTGACATGGGCTTAAATGTGTTACAAAATAATAGTCAGACTGGGTATGGAATACCTATGCAATGAGAATCACAGACCTAGATGAAATATCTCCTCATCTTCTGATGGGTGACTCCAGTGGACCCCCAGTGCCTCTGCATGATAAGAGGCCTATGTCCCCCACCAGAGAAGCAGCATCAGATGCCACCATTAAAACCTGGCATCACTCACAGTTCTGGAAATTGAGTAGCAGAAGTCCAAGAAACAAAATAACCGTACTATTGCCAAAGTCCTCCTGACAAAAGTAAAACTGCAAAAGAAAGAAAGGCAGGACACTGCTGTACGAACTCCTTTTTAATATACCAAATAATCCACAGGTTAGCGCTTTCGGGATGAAACCCTTCTTCAGACATTTTAAAAACCAGTCACAAACAATTATATACATCACAGGTGATGAGGTAGAACCTAAAAACAGCCAATCAAATATTAAAAACATTTAATAAAAAACACGCCTCTTTTGCAAAGCCGGTTTTAAAGGGACCAGGTCATTTAATCCTGGTTCCCTATGTGCTTGTAGTTCTATTATCCATCGCGATTCTAGGGACTCTGTATGTGCTTTTATATCTCCCCCACGTATATTCATAGTCACAATGGCTATGGCTCTGAATCTAAAAGAGTGTGTGGGATGAACCTCAACATGTTTATATAACGCATTATGCGTATCCTTGTTCCTTATTGAGCATAAATGTTGTAATATCCTAACCTTAAACATGTTATTAGTCTTGCCAACGTAGAAAGAGGTACATACTGAACACTCGGCTATATACACTATATTATGTGTCCTGCAATTAGCTCTACCCTTAAATTCAAAAATCTTACCACTATTAGGATGTTTAAACGTATTATTATTTTTGTTGATAAAGGGGCATGCCTTGCAATTTCCACATGTTGTACTACCCAAGTTCATAAGGGGTTGTCTAACCTCTCCTACATTCTTCTCAATGCATAACAGATCTTTCAAGTTTTTGTTACGCCTATAACCAATGTCTGGTCTAGAACCCACTAACTCACTCAACTTCCTATCACTTCTAAGGATATTCCAGTTTTTTGTCACTATGTTGTTGATATCTCTAATATTACTATTGTAAGTAAGATAGAGCCTGGGATTTCCTGATGTAACATAATGGCCATCATCATTTGTCACTATCCCTTTGTCACTTTTCAACCAAGGTTTGTACCTATGTTTCCTTTTGCTCACACCACTATTCACCACTTTCTCAACCATACCTTCGCTATATCCCTTGTTTATAAAGTTTGCTTTCAACCCTGAAATTTCTTTCTGAAAGTTGGAATCATCTGTACAAAGTCTGGATGTCCTACACACCTGTCCCTGTACAATATTTGAAAATAAATAGCGTGGGTGCATACTACTGAAGTCTAACAAACTATTCTTCCAACATTCTTTTCTATGTAATTCTGAGGAGAAACCCTCATTCGTTAGAAGCAAGTTGACATCCAAAAAACTGATGTTGTGTTGAGAATGTGTCATGGTGAATTTTAAGAAAGTGGTTGTAGAGTGCAAATGATCTAAAAAGACCTTTAAAGAGGGTAGGTCACCTCTCCATAAAATAAAAATATCATCTACAAAACGAGTATATATGATGATATGTTTAGTCCATCTCTCATTATCTAATACAAACTTTTTTTCCCAAAAGGAGAGGACCAAATTCGCATAGGTATTGGCACAGGGGGTGCCCATGGCAATCCCCTGTGCCTGTCTATACAACTAATCGCCACTTATAAAAATGTTGTTTTCCAACACTGTCAACAACAATGTTCTCACTAAATCTATCTTGGCGGTAGTCTCTCCCATCTCTTGCATTAACTTCACAATAGCATCTACCCCATAATCATTGTTAATGACAGTGAACAGGCTCTCTACGTCTAGAGTAACCATCAGCATCTCTGTGATGGGATATTTGCCATTAACTTCTTTCACTAACTGTAAAAAACATTTGGTATCCTTAAGCACATTGGGTAACCTATCTAACAATGGTTTCAAAGTGCATTCCAACCATATGGAAGCATTTTCGGTCACCCATCCCCTTCCTGAAACAATAGGTCTGAGGGGTGGGTCCTTCAGTGATTTATGTATTTTAGGTAAGGCTTTCAACAAAGGTGTCACAGGTTTACAAGTTTTCAAAAATTCATACAGCTCATCATTAATCTTAAAATCTACATGTAAATCATGTAAGCATCTATTCACTTTTTCAATAATCATCCTAACGACTAGTGGATTGATCTTAACGTATACATTATCATCAGATAACAGCTGTTGCAGTTTCTTCTTATAAAATATCCTGTCCAGTACAACAACCGCTCCTCCCTTGTCCGCATTCTTAATGACCAACTCACTGTTATGAATTAACCCCTGTAATGCTTGTTGTTGTGCAAAGTTAAATTAAAATATTTTCTATGGCCACCTGCCCTAAAATATTCCTCTAAATCCCTCTCACAACTATCAATAAACATGTGCATAGCCGGTGAAAACTGGGGGACAAAACAACTAGGTCGTCGAAGTTGCATATTGGAAACTGCTGCATTGTTATTGTTATACATACACTTTAAGGCTAGACTCCTGCAAAAAAGCATAATGTCCAGAACTATCTCATTAAAAACCCCCGTCTTGCCTGGCACAAACGACAGGCCTTTACTGAGTACACTGTACTCATCTTCTGTCAGCGTATGAGTAGATAAATTGTAAACAACATTATTAACAGAGTCACTAGTCAAAAGGCAGTCCTCCTCCTCTTGTCTTGTTCCCTGCCCTCGCTCAATGATCTTTTCCAGGCTCCCCTCTTCCTTACGGGAGCCGGAAGGTTCTGTAAAAAATTATGCCTACCTGGCGTTTGTTTGGGGCGAGCTCCCCTGGATAAGTCATCTTTCCCAAGCACAACATTGATATTGTCTGATGCAAAATCATTGTGCCCATTGTCAAAAGTCACTCTATCTGTTGTTGCCGCTTCTGATAACACAGGAAAGTTTTCTTCATCTAGGCGGCAAACATTAGTAGTCGCTGAAAAAGTTGGTGCTGTTACTACCTGTGTTTCATTGAATTCAATCGATGTTGTAGTATTCGTATTTTCAACGGCTTTATCAACCGTTGTCGTTTCCACGCTCGCACAGTCAACTCTGTCCAATGGACGTTGTGTCTTATTTGCGTCATGTAAACGTTGCATTGTTGAATGGTTGTGGCGTGGCCAAACGAAAATATGCCCGGTTGAGAAATCTAAATGATCTCTCTTCAATTTGCTGATCTTTTGAGCACGTAGCTTTTCATTAGCTTCATTAAATGTTTGTTCGAGTTCAGTTAGACGTCGACTATGGGCAGTACCTATATAGTCTTTCTTGAGTAACAGTTGTATCTCTTGTATTTCCATACGCAAACGTTCGACTTCAGGTGCGAAGTAATTCTTAATGAGATCCATATATCGGAAGCTAGTTTCAATATTAAGGGATTGCCACTGGGCTAGTAACTCCGGGTACCGATCCCCCTGGGTCGGCATGCACAAAATGCGCATACCGCGTGGAACAATCCCAAAAGTTTGGCAAGCATCAAAATGATAAGCTTGCCAAGTAAGTCTCTGCAGCCTGCCCATTTTGTAGCTAAGATCTCTACAAATATCATCGAAATTCTTGTCCATGGCTACCGGTACTTTTTTGTTCACACAATCCGATTTTTTAATAGTCAAACCCAATCCTAAAAGTGGATTGTCTTGCAACAAAGAAGTTAAGGAATGGGTTAAAAGACCATCAATTTTAGTTGAATCTTTTTTACCATTGTATACGCTGGTGTTGGGCTGTTCAGCCATTTGATTCCCCACAGCATGCATAGTACGGAAAACAAAGCAAAAGTCCAAGAAACAAAATAACCGTACTATTGCCAAAGTCCTCCTGACAAAAGTAAAACTGCAAAAGAAAGAAAGGCAGGACACTGCTGTACGAACTCCTTTTTAATATACCAAATAATCCACAGGTTAGCGCTTTCGGGATGAAACCCTTCTTCAGACATTTTAAAAACCAGTCACAAACAATTATATACATCACAGGTGATGAGGTAGAACCTAAAAACAGCCAATCAAATATTAAAAACATTTAATAAAAAACACGCCTCTTTTGCAAAGCCGGTTTTAAAGGGACCAGGTCATTTAATCCTGGTTCCCTATGTGCTTGTAGTTCTATTATCCATCGCGATTCTAGGGACTCTGTATGTGCTTTTATATCTCCCCCACGTATATTCATAGTCACATTGGCTATGGCACTGAATCTAAAAGAGTGTGTGGGATGAACCTCAACATGTTTATATAACGCATTATGCGTATCCTTGTTCCTTATTGAGCATAAATGTTGTAATATCCTAACCTTAAACATGTTATTAGTCTTGCCAACGTAGAAAGAGGTACATACTGAACACTCGGCTATATACACTATATTATGTGTCCTGCAATTAGCTCTACCCTTAAATTCAAAAATCTTACCACTATTAGGATGTTGAGCATTATTATTTTTGTTGATAAAGGGGCATGCCTTGCAATTTCCACATGTTGTACTACCCAAGTTCATAAGGGGTTGTCTAACCTCTCCTACATTCTTCTCAATGCATAACAGATCTTTCAAGTTTTTGTTACGCCTATAACCAATGTCTCGTCTAGAACCCACTAACTCACTCAACTTCCTATCACTTCTAAGGATATTCCAGTTTTTTGTCACTATGTTGTTGATATCTCTAATATTACTATTGTAAGTAAGATAGAGCCTGGGATTTCCTGATGTAACATAATGGCCATCATCATTTGTCATCATCTGGTTCCCTATGTGCTTGTAGTTCTATTATCCATCGCGATTCTAGGGACTCTGTATGTGCTTTTATATCTCCCCCACGTATATTCATAGTCACATTGGCTATGGCTCTGAATCTAAAAGAGTGTGTGGGATGAACCTCAACATGTTTATATAACACATTATGCGTATCCTTGTTCCTTATTGAGCATAAATGTTGTAATATCCTAACCTTAAACATGTTATTAGTCTTGCCAACGTAGAAAGAGGTACATACTGAACACTCGGCTATATACACTATATTATGCGTCCTGCAATTAGCTCTACCCTTAAATTCAAAAATCTTACCACTATTAGGATGGTTGTATAGACAGGCACAGGGGATTGCCATGGGCACCCCCTGTGCCAATACCTATGCGAATTTGGTCCTCTCCTTTTGGGAAAGAAAGTTTGTATTAGATAATGAGAGATGGACTAAACATATCATCATATATACTCGTTTTGTAGATGATATTTTTATTTTATGGAGAGGTGACCTACCCTCTTTAAAGGTCTTTTTAGATCATTTGCACTCTACAACCACTTTCTTAAAATTCACCATGACACATTCTCAACACAACATCAGTTTTTTGGATGTCAACTTGCTTCTAACGAATGAGGGTTTCTCCTCAGAATTACATAGAAAAGAATGTTGGAAGAATAGTTTGTTAGACTTCAGTAGTATGCACCCACGCTATTTATTTTCAAATATTGTACAGGGACAGGTGTGTAGGACATCCAGACTTTGTACAGATGATTCCAACTTTCAGAAAGAAATTTCAGGGTTGAAAGCAAACTTTATAAACAAGGGATATAGCGAAGGTATGGTTGAGAAAGTGGTGAATATTGGTGTGAGCAAAAGGAAACATAGGTACAAACCTTGGTTGAAAAGTGACGAAGGGATAGTGACAAATGATGATGGCCATTATGTTACATCAGGAAATCCCAGGCTCTATCTTACTTACAATAGTAATATTAGAGATATCAACAACATAGTGACAAAAAACTGGAATATCCTTAGAAGTGATAGGAAGTTGAGTGAGTTAGTGGGTTCTAGACCAGACATTGGTTATAGGCGTAACAAAAACTTGAAAGATCTGTTATGCATTGAGAAGAATGTAGGAGAGGTTAGACAACCCCTTATGAACTTGGGTAGTACAACATGTGGAAATTGCAAGGCATGCCCCTTTATCAACAAAAATAATAATACGTTCAACATCCTAATAGTGGTAAGATTTTTGAATTTAAGGGTAGAGCTAATTGCAGGACACATAATATAGTGTATATAGCCGAGTGTTCAGTATGTACCTCTTTCTACGTTGGCAAGACTAATAACATGTTTAAGGTTAGGATATTACAACATTTATGCTCAATAAGGAACAAGGATACGCATAATGCGTTATATAAACATGTTGAGGTTCATCCCACACACTCTTTTAGATTCAGAGCCATAGCCAATGTGACTATGAATATACGTGGGGGAGATATAAAAGCACATACAGAGTCCCTAGAATCGCGATGGATAATAGAACTACAAGCACATAGGGAACCAGGATTAAATGACCTGGTCCCTTTAAAACCGGCTTTGCAAAAGAGGCGTGTTTTTTATTAAATGTTTTTAATATTTGATTGGCTGTTTTTAGGTTCTACCTCATCACCTGTGATGTATATAATTGTTTGTGACTGGTTTTTAAAATGTCTGAAGAAGGGTTTCATCCCGAAAGCGCTAACCTATGGATTATTTGGTATATTAAAAAGGAGTTCGTACAGCAGTGTCCTGCCTTTCTTTCTTTTGCAAATTGAGTAGCAGATATGCATGGGCCTGACAGTTCAATATGGAGCTTGCACTACTGTTATATATTTGTGTATTTCAGAAACAGTCATATAAAATGACTTCATTAGCATAACAGTGGTACTGCAAGACCCATATAAGCTCAATAGAAGCTGTGGTCATTGCCACAGTGCTGGCCATGCTATAGAAAATCCTGAAGTGTGCATAGCAGTGCTGTACATGGAAATTACTGACTTAATAGCTCAGAAAACTAACTACAAGAGTTATGGTAAGAGTGCAAAGGTTATCAGCAGGCAGGGACACAGTATCTGTACTGCATGGCAAAGTGTAGAACGCTAACCTGCATTGACAGATATTGACAATCCTGTGGGGTCAATGAGAGGATAAATTGTACAAGTCATGTCTGTCCACAGTCCACCTGTTGGGACTGCACAAAGAAAGAGATCTCTGGAGTGGCTGTCTTGGTTGGTGATGTAGACTTGGAGGGTGTGTGGGAGGAGAGCACACTATGCTGCAGAGGTCCAGCTGACACCTACAGGGAATCAAGAGGTTCAAACCTAGTGCATGGGTCAAATTGTGCAGGTGTATACATGGGAAACACTTCAGTTTTGCCTGGGGTGCCACAGGCCTGTATGTATACATTGCAGGATACAGGATGCTTCATGAATTGTTTCCACCCTAGTACTGTGGCCATGCTGTGAGGATGTGGTCTAAGACAACACCGTATATCAGGCAGGCCACACATTGTGACACAGCTGCAGCATGGATAGTGGACAGTTATAAGGCAAGAGGCTATGTCTGTGCCCAGGCACTAACTACATGTGCATGCTCATATATGTAGTTATTCCAATGGCACTTAAAAAGGCAAAAGCAGTAGTAGTTCACTTAGACAGTGACAGAGTTACTCCTACAAGCCAGGCACTACCGCAGCATGGGGATTCTGAAACCAACAAGGCTAACAAGGCCCTCAGTGAGTAACTCTTACAGGAATGGGGTATCCAATGTAAATGTCATGGGCAGACACAACCGGACAGGAATGTGGATCCACCGCAAGGACACAGACATGATCCACTATACTTGCACAAAAGCACAGGCAACTCATAAAGAAGGAATGACCACAGTTAGAGGGCTGACATTACAGACCACCCTTACAGGTAATGGGAACTTCTTAGTGTCCCTGTATGAGGACAGCAATTGGCCACTCATACCCAAAGGAGGCCTGTATGTAAAAACTGGACTAGTGGCAACACCACATGTGTCTTCCAGGGGCACACCAAGTTGATATGCCCATATGCCACTACCAAAGTAAAGTGGTGTACCACAGTAATGAGCTTACCCATGGTAACCATTTCTATATCTCTCCCATAGGTACCTCAGGGATTTCACCACCAAAGCCCGTGCCCCAAAATATATATGTGTTCTATGCATGTATAATGTTTTGCATACATTGCTGTGGTAGTGAAGAGGTGTGAGATTGTCACATGTTCATAGAATACACAGAAACTTTAAGGCTATTGAGCCTCATGACCATTCATACCTTACCTCACCCTTAGGCCCATCCAATCATATAGGTCCCATTAAAAGGATGGTAGTGGATTGCACTGCTTAATACAAAGGAGAGGTCTGTTCTGCAGATGTGTGAAGAATCTGTCTCTCCATGGCCAGTGAATATTTAGGTTCTTGGTTTTATCATTTGTGGGACTATTAGACAAATGTAGTTTTTTATTTTTATTTTATTTGTTTTTATTTTAGACATCTGTTAACCAAGTAAGCCCAATGGACATGTATTCCTTTTCTGGGGTGACCCAGGAAATACAAGAGATCTATTGCACAGAAGGCAAGACATAGCTGTCTCCTCGACAGTTTATAAGATATTGAATAAAGAGATGTTGCTTCCAGTATCTTTTGATAGCTCACAATCATTAAAACCTAGGATGTTATTAGTTGGGAACCTCAGAGGTTTTTCTAATTGTTTGATATTTCTAGCTTGGTACATGATAAAGGGTTATTGTACTCAATAAATGGCCTAATCAATGTTGAATATAACAGAACCACGACCTCTTTAGATCTAGATGATATTCCTTTGGCAATTAACTGTGCAAAGTAGAAGAATTTTCTGACTACTATCATCACACGATGACCCAAAAAGAGGGATTTGTCAACCCCTGACCCAAGGTCCCTAACAGCATTTTCATTTTAAAGTGGGATATTATCCATGCTATATGATGAGGGAAAGATTAGTCTACCAAATATGACAGTATTGCACTTTTTTGCATTTAATCTCAGCCTATTTTGAGTACACCAGTTAATTACTTGTGTAAATTCTTGCTGAAGGGTAAGGGTATCAGAAGGAATTTGACAATAATTCCCAGACTGCAAACTTAATTACCTAGTGGTGTCAGATTGCAATCTGAAGATCAGAAAAGTAAATGCTGAAAACAGAGGTCCTAACACTGAGCTCTGTGGGACACTACTATTTGCCTTTATACTTTCTCATGAAGCGTTTGCCACTTGCACTGTTTGGGTTCTGTCTTTTAGTCAGTTTGCTTCCCCTCTTACCACATAGGGATATATTTTAAAGCATTAAGCTTTCTTACAATACCAGGATAAGGTATGGTGTCAAACATCTTGGGCAGGTCAAGATATGCCATGTGAACAGAATGACCACCATTGGCAGCTTTTGTAATCCTGCTGAAGAAGTTAACCAAATTTATTAGGCAGGATCTACCCTTGACAAAGCCAGAGTGCTGCAGGCTAAGTCTAATGAGAATTTTGATGTCATATTTTATAAGGTCAGTTCAAGTTTTAGTAATATTCTGATGTTATGCTTGATATGTTCATTTTTGTATTTGCTTTTTTATTATTAAGTAGAGTTTATTTATGTTGGAGGACCATAACAGGTATGTTTTTGAATTTCCCATTAGAGTTTGTTCTGGTTGTTACTGCCAGCACTAACCATTTATTTAAATGGATATTGTACACCTTTGTGAAGCTGCCTGCTGCATCATCATCAGAGCTGATACAGCCATCAGTGAATATTGAAACCTTTGTCATAGAATTTGATGAGCTTAGCATGTTTGACATCCTTGAAGTCAGAGATTGTAGATGCAGGGGGTTGGTAATTTTGAAGGGGAAGTCACTAGTTTATAATCTGACTGAGATTTGTACTGATGCAGGCATTGTTTAGTGTCAAAAACAGTCTGTGGACCTAATTTTCATCATTTGGATATAACAAAATACACTTTTTGGATAGTGATGTGTGGTTCTTTCTTTTTTTCCTGGCATTTGGCTTATTTGATTGTTTGGATACCGTACAAGGTGAATTACCAGGGAAGCACCCTTACATTATTTTCTGTAAAATCCCCCGAGTCATTAACAATAAACTCTTTCAGCTCATTGTTAAGTTATGTCGTTCATCATACGAACTGGTAAATTGGTTGAAGGGTAGAGTGTAAAATCCAAGAACAGCTGGCTTCTTGTTTGAGCATTCTAAGTTGCCCAGTGAAGAACCTCAAGTGTTAAACATTGGGACCACTTTTATTTGATGATATTTTTTCACTATAATTGCAGGTAGCGAGAACTTTGGTTAGTAAGAATACAAAAATGCTTCAAGATGGTTTTAATTAAATCATTATTTGTGATAATGTAGCGTTGTCGCCTCACAGTAAGACGCTGTCCTGTTCAATTCTCAGCTAAAGCGTCTTCTGCATGGAGACATGCGTGAATGGACGTACCTTCGTTGAAGGTTGTGCGTCAGGCCTGGCAAGTCGGTATGTAAAAATCTACTGCCAATCATTAGCGGACTGGAGTTCTGCTGTGGCGACCCCTAACCGGGAAAAGCCGAAAGATACAACAACATTATTTGCGATAATGAAAGCAGTCTCACTCTCAGAGTGTCTGAATTTATTATTGTAAAAATTGTGAAAAACAGATACATACATTACATTCATATAGAGATTTCATGGTAGAGAATGAAGTAAATTCTGCATATCTAGACCTTACAAAGGTACTCAACACAATTTCTCTTCCAGGTACCATATATAAACTCACCCAGCTAAATGTAAATCACTATGCAACTCATTTGATAGCAACCTGATTCGGAAACAGAGTACGGGAAATTAGGATGGGTTGCAATACTTCCTCCAAAAGACCTGTCACTAGGGGATGTATCTTGTGGTTTGGTCCTCAAGCCACTCTTCTTTGAAATGAACTTCTCAGAGGTCAGAGCAAACATTAGGGGGATATGGCTAACCAGGTTTGCAGATGACTGCCACTAGGTGCCATCATGAACTCCCCAGAGGACACCAGCATCTTCTAAAAAGACCTTTCCTAAACAAATAGTTTGAAATCCATGGGCTAAAACTTCCCTTGTAACTATCACATTGACAATTCAGCCCTGAAAGTTGATCTTGCAGACAGGAATCAGGGAATCTATCTAACAATGTATTGTCCTTTGATCACCATGTGTCCACTATTGTCAGGAATTCATTGCACAGCTAATATTGAAAGATATGACATCTATGGCTAGGGATGTAATCACTTCACTGTATGTGGTTCTCATTAGGCTGATCATTGAATATAATGCCACATTTAGTATGTACCTATCCAAATATGTATCACTATGCTTTCTCATTTAAAAAAATGAAGGCCCTGAAACAGAAAAAATATTCATACCATTTTAAAGCCTTATCTCTTTACTTGGTAACATACAGATAACTAACAGGTGACCTCATCTTCACTTCCAGAGCCTCAACAGACCCTGTCCTGTCAGACCTTACATATGTGCAAGTCTAATGGTAGCAGGAACACAAACTGAAGGGATGCTAACTTCTTACACAGCATAAATAGAATGTGTAGGGGTACAGGTATGTTTCACAATGAATACCTCTAGTATAAAATAGTCTATCATTCCACATAATGCTAACTATGTTTTGTTTACTCTTTTGAAATGTAATTTAGATGAATGGATGGGAAAACATCCATATCCCCCATGGATAGGGGCAACAAGTAAATGCCCCAAGAAACTCTTACTATGCCCATCTTTGGGTTATTTACACACAAAATATAAGGGTTCCAACAATACGGTACAGGACGGCACAACGACTCCTCAGCTTGAACAGGTCACAATTTATTTGACAAAGTCCAATAAAATCCAATAAAAATGACAAAGTAAGGACAAAATGAGGTCTCGATGTAAAAGTTAAGCGCTTTCATCTGACCAAATGCAGACTTCTTCAGAACTGCCATCTTTGTTACAATGTCTATCTTTATACACTCTGTTTTGGCGCCAAAAAATATTTAAAATTTTAAAATTATATCCTCTTAAAACAACAATGTTCAATGAAAAATTCAAAACAAACAATATTAAATGAGTGAAGTGCACTAAAACAAAAAAATCTTGCTTTTTTCCCACTTTTCTGACATTTAAAAAAGTTCAGTTACAGGCTTGCTGTTCTTGAACTGTTTGTAAGTTTCTGTGAGGCCATTTTTTGCTTGGGCTAAAGGAAAGTCTCTCTGTTGATCAGTGGTAGTGAAAAACATTGAGCAGCCTGCCTGCCCCTGTGGGAGTGGTTACTGACTTGAAACTGTAGTTTTATTGGCCATTCTGGGTCAATTCCAAAACTCCTTCATCTTCCTCTCTTAAAACCTGTTTGCCTCGTGGTTTTGGCATCTTTTCAGGCTTGTTGGCTGTTGGTGAAGCAGCCACCAAGAGGAGAAAACGCTGAGAGAAGAAAGGAGACACTTTTGAGACTTTAAGTATTTTTCCTCTGATTATTTGCTAAGTTTTTTGCATAGCCGCCTATTTTGAGCATTTTCTGGCTTGTTAAATTTGATTTCTGCATTAGTAACTGTATTTAGAGCACAACCTAGAGCTGTTTACTGAATTTCCTGTTTGCACTTATTTTTAAAATCGTTTTTTTCTCAAAACTTGCATTTTATCTGTCTTTGGCCTAGCACTTTTGTGTGGGTCATTTACAGCACTGTTATAACTTGCTGATACTTGTTAACCTCTGCTATCTCTGAAAAAACAAAAAAAATCTTGCTTTTTTCCCACTTTTCTGAGATTTAAAAAGGTTCAGCTACAGGCTTGCTGTTCTTGAACTGTTTGTAAGTTTCTGTGAGGCCATTTTTTGCTTGGGCTAAAGGAAAGTCTCTCTGTTGATCAGTGGCAGTGAAAAACATTGAGCAGCCTGCCTGCCCCTGTGGGAGTGGTTACTGACTTGAAACTGTAGTTTTATTGGCCATTCTGGGTCAATTCCAAAACTCCTTCATCTTCCTCTCTTAAAACCTGTTTGCCTCGTGGTTTTGGTGTCTTTTCAGGCTTGTTGGCTTTTGGTGAAGCACCCACCAAGAGGAGAAAACGCTGAGAGAAGAAAGGAGACACTTTTGAGACTTTAAGTATTTTCCTCTGTTTATTTGCTAAGTTTTTCTGCATAGCCACCTATTTTGAGCATTTTCTGGCTTGTTAAATTTGATTTCTGCATTAGTAACTGTATTTAGAGCACAACCTAGAGCTGTTTACTGAATTTCCTGTTTGCACTTATTTTTAAAATTGTTTTTTTCTCAAAACTTGCATTTTATCTGTCTTTGGCCTAGCACTCTTGTGTGGGGTCATTTACTGCACTGTTATAACTTGCTGATACTTGTTAACCTCTGCTATCTCTGAAAAAGAAAAAACAAAAAAAATCTTGCTTTTTTCCCACTTTTCTGAAATTTAAAAAAGTTCAGTTACAAGCTTGCTGTTCTTGAACTGTTTGTAAGTTTCTGTGAGGCCATTTTTTGCCTGGGCTAAAGGAAAGTCTCTCTGTTGATCAGTGGCAGTGAAAAACATTGAGCAGCCTGTCTGCCCCTGTGGGAGTGGTTACTGACCTGAAACTGTAGTTTTATTGGCCATTCTGGGTCAATTCCAAAACTCCTTCATCTTCCTCTCTTAAAACCTGTTTGCCTCATGGTTTTGGTGTCTTTTCAGGCTTGTTGGCTGTTGGTGAAGCACCCACCAAGAGGAGAAAACGCTGAGAGAAGAAGGGAGCCACTTTTGAGACTTTAAGTATTTGTCCTCTGTTTATTTGCTAAGTTTTTCTGCATAGCCGCCTATTTTGAGCATTTTCTGGCTTGTTAAATTTGATTTCTGCATTAGTAACTGTATTTAGAGCACAACCTAGAGCTGTTTACTGAATTTCCTGTTTGCACTTATTTTTAAAATTGTTTTTTTCTCAAAACTTGCATTTTATCTGTCTTTGGCCTAGCACTCTTGTGTGGGGTCATTTACTGCACTGTTATAACTTGCTGATACTTGTTAACCTCTGCTATCTCTGAAAAAAAAAAACAAAAAAATCTTGCTTTTTCCCACTTTTCTGAGATTTAAAAAAGTTCAGTTACAGACTTGCTGTTCTTGAACTGTTTGTAAGTTTCTGTGAGGCCATTTTTTTGCTTGGGCTAAAGGAAAGTCTCTCTGTTGATCAGTGGCAGTGAAAACATTGAGCAGCCTGCCTGCCCCTGTGGGAGTGGTTACTGACTTGAAACTGTAGTTTTATTGGCCATTCTGGGTCAATTCCAAAACTCCTTCATCTTCCTCTCTTAAAACCCTCTTTTATGCGCGGTTTTGCGTTTTTGAGCATAGCGCAACAACGGGCAGTGCCGCCTAATTGGGTTTAAACTATTCCTAGCTCCACAAAGTCTGCTCTTCACTTTTTCCCTTAGAACTGCTCTATCTCTCAATTTAAACACCATATTCTCATTCTAAGGCCCTTCACTGGTCCAATTAAGTAATCCTACAAGTTAGCACTATTAAACCATAAGCACTACTTACTCTTATACTCTCTACGATTACCCTGTCCTCTATTGGTCCATCTTAAATTCAGTTTCCCTATTACTCTAGCATGTCCAAATGTCAGTCAATGGTTTCCTCTCCAGTCCAGCTGGTGAATCTGGGAATTTTGAGGCAATGTTACAACTGTCTCATGTACACGGACAACCCTCTCCTCCTCAAAACAGGTTCAAATATATGTGAGAGATGCAACTATTTAGACAAACTGGAGGTTGAGCTCTCTCATCTCAAAACTGGTGTAACCAGTCAGGAGGAGAAGGTAACCTCACACAACACAATTCCAGTATCACATAGTCCCACCACATCAGCGAACCAAACACATAAATACACAAAAACATACTCGGAGGCTCTAAATAAAAATCTACCTAAGCAACAGAGACCTCCAAAGCAGACATCCAAGCAAACGCTACCTCAAAACAAAACACACACAACACATAACCCACAAAGTCAGTGTGCCAAGCAGCCACAGCCCTTAAGGCTGAATAACACACCTGATACTCTTGTTATAGGTGACTCTATTGTCAGACACACTGACGTCCCGCTCACCAGGCTGAATAAAGAGAAGGTCACAGTGAGCTGCCTGTCGGGTGCTAGGATTCGACACATAATGCAAGCACTCAGGTCACTCCAAAGCAAATACAAATATGACTCAGTCATTGTACATGCTGGTGTGAATGACCTGAGACGTACCTCCCTGGACTACATGAAAAGACACATAGAGGAGCTCTCTGATCATGTAGCCCAGGCTGGTATGACCCTGACCTTGAGCAGCATCTTACCCTCACCTAGAATGATGCCACAGTACAAAGACAAAATGATCGATTTTAACAATTGGCTAAAATTTTGGTGTCATTCAAAGGGGATCCAGTGTCTGTCAGCCTGGGATGACATGCTCGACAGGTCACGTTGCTTCGCTAGGGACGGCTTGCACCTGTCACCACTGGGCTTTCGGATATTGGCAACGGCTCTTGCCACCCCCATAGTGCCTTTTTAGGCAAGGCTCAAAGTCAAACCCACCCCCATAGACAGCACAAGGAACAAGAAACTAAGGGTAATGCTGCTAAACGCCAGAAGTCTTAACCTCAAGATGCACGCACTCGAAGCTCTCCTCAGTATGGAGAACATCGATATCTGTGCAGTGACAGAAACCTGGTTCAAGGCTCCAGAGAGCACCCCAGCACTACCAGGCTATACCTCATATCATGCTTTTCGGCCCCAAAACCAGGACCGAACCACAAAAGGAGGGGAAGTTTCCATATTTATCAAGGATATCCACACCTCCAGGTTAGTGGCATTGCACGAAATATCGGAGACCATCCATGTGCAACTAACAGTGGGCAAGAGTGCTTTTCAGTTTATAGCATCCTACAGACCACCCTCTCAAAGTCAGGAATCCCATTCGGCTTTCCTGAAAACATTGGAGGACATGAAGATCTCTCTGAACACCATTATATTGGGCGACTTCAACTACCCAAACATTGACTTGAAGCACTACTCAAGCCCCAGCACCTTAGCCCAAAGATTCCTGGAAATTATAAACTCAAATGCTATGGAACAACTAGTCACCACTCCCACAAGAGGGGACAGCATACTAGACCTGATCATTACCAACATGGGGACTCTATGCTCCACACCAGAAGTATATCCCTCATTGGTAAGATCAGACCATAAATTAATTTCACTGGATGCCCACATGGGACGCCACCCCCAGCCCAGAAAACCACAGTGAAAAACTTCTCAAAAGCAAACTTCTCACTTCTCAAAACTGAAGTGGAATCCTTCAAGGCCCCAGGGCCAGTGGAAACTACAGCCCAAACTGCAGAATCCTATATAAATGCATTCTACGGACATCTCCAGGAGTGCATGGATCATGCTATCCCAAACAAAACCAAGACCCAATCATCCAAAGTCAGGCGTCCAGTCTGGTGGACCCCTGCCATAAATAAACTGTACAACAGAAGGAGGAAGCTACTACATGATAGAGCAAAATCCCTAATAGGGAAGGCATCTCTGATCAGTACTAGCAAAAAATTCCGATCCCTCATAAAATCCTCCAAGGCCAGCTTCAAGAGAAAAATTGCACAGGACACCAAAGACAATCATAAGGCTTTTTTCAGTTATGTTAGAAACCTGGGATGCAACTCCCAGACTTGTTCTGAGTTGATTCTAAACGACAAAAATACACTGAACCCACAGACATCGCCAATATCCTGGCAGACAGGTTCAGTGCAAACTTCCCCACCCCCTCCTCCCCCAAAGAGCAAGTATCTATCCCGGCAGAGTGCTGCCTCCCAAACATCTCAGATGCTCAGGTGAAGGCTGCCCTCTCCAAAGCAAAAACACTGCTTCCATGGGACCAGATGGCGTCCCAGGTTGCGTCCTACATGAACTACAAGAGGAACTAATCCCTCAAATAAAACAGCTATACAATCTCAGCCTCACTACAGGATATGTGCCCACAGAATGGCGTACAGCAACAGTGGTCCCACTCCACAAAGGTGGAGCCTCACGGACCCTGGAAACTATCGACCCATAAGCCTGACTAGCTTAGTCTGCAAGGCTATGGAGAGGATCATCATGGAGCTCATAAACAAAGACATTGGGGACCTACAGACACTAGATCCTACCCAGTTCGGCTTTGTCAAGGGCAGATCCTGCCTTTTGAACCTGGTTGACTTCTTTGAAACAGTCACCAAAGCCATAGATGAAGGGAAGGTAGTCCACACAGCCTATCTGGACCATGCAAAGGCATTTGACACAATACCCCACTCAGGCATCATAGATAAGCTATCCAGCTTAAATATAAACCCCTATGTCACAAGATGGGTCGCAAACTGGCTCAAAGACAGAACCCACAGAGTGAGAGTTGCTGGAGCCATGTCAGACTCGAAAACGGTCACAAGTGGTGTCCCACAGGGTTCTGTCCTGGGACCACTCTTGTTCGGTATATACTTTTCCGAGGTACAGGCAAACATGGGAGGACTATGGCTCACCAAGTTTGCAGACGACTGCAAACTGTGCGCCATAATCAACTCTCCAGCTGACACAAACATCCTTCAAAAAGGTCTCACAGAGACAGATGACTGGTGCCAGCACCATGGTTTAAAGCTAAATGCCAAAAAATGTATAGTCATACCCTTTGGCAAAAACAATGTGCCCACAAATTACCACATAGGCGGAAATCCATTAAGTACAGAGAAAGTTATTAGGGACCTGGGGACCCAAGTTGATAGCAATCTCTCCTTTGAAAACCACATTGCCAAAGTCGTTAGAAAGACCTTCTACATAGCCCACCTCATCACGAAGCGTTTCACATCTAGATCAAGAGAGGTAGTCGTGCCCCTTTATTCATCCCTCATCAGGCCCATCATAGAATACAATGCCCCTTTTGGGATGTACCTTACCTGACACCTGCAGCAATTAGAAAGACCCCAAAAGTATCTCACCAAGAGGATCAAGGGTCTCAAACAGATGCCATATGCTGCTCGGTTAAAAAAACTCCAGCTCTACTCAGTTGCATACCGCCTACTTCGAGGCGATCTATGCCTAACATACAAAGCTATGTCAAATCCAGAATTAATGGACATGCTCCACCTCAGTAAATCTAAATCCCTTAGAGCCACACACTCGAGGGACTTGAACCTCAGCACAGAAATAAATAGAACTTGCTGGAGGGACAGGTTCATAACCCAGAGGCTCCCTTCGCTCTGGAATAGAATTCCAGTTCATGTGAGGCAGAGCACCTCACTGAATCTCTTCAAGAAGAATCTCGATAAGTGGATGGGGGATCGTAGGTTTGTCCCAGGGATTACTCCCGTGTCACTATTAGACAGAGGCACAGTAAACTAAACCTTAAAAAGGGCACAGTATACTCAAATCAAGGGGTGGCGTAAGCCATACAGAATTGGGCTAGGCTTATAATTGCTCCAGGGCAGATAGCCTAGTATGAACCTATGAACCTATGAACCTATGCTTCGTAAATACCTGAATGCCCAAAAATATATTAACAGTAAGGTGCAATAATAAATGTAATACAAAACTTATACTAAAATGTATTAAAAATACCTATAAAGTCTTATATATACTAAAAACTAATGCATGGCATGTACCCTTATTTTCACAACTAAAAATGAACAATATAAAAATATATGAAATATGATAATATGTACTCATTAATAAATTGATATGTAAATATAATATTAATTAACATGTAAACATTTAATACAATATATAAACTTCAGTGACAAGATAATAAGTCCCTATGCCAGGCATAAAAATGGTTTTATACTTATATAATCGTTAATGCCTGGAAATCTAGTGGCATCTGTTAATATTTGCCATTTGCTCTCTTTCATGGCTAAAATAGCCTTCACATTACCACCATTTATTGTGATCTCCACCTGATCTATAATAATAAATTTAAAATAATTTTCGCCCCCATATTGTAATATATGTCTACATAAAGCATTCTTTTTATCTTGAGTTTTGATACAATACAGATGGTCATAAATGCAACGTCTTAACTGCCTTTCCGTCCTTCCTATATAAAACATGGAATATGCTTCACAAGTTGCCATAAATTTGGTATTGCAGTTTCCTGCCCTGCCTTTAATGTTTGTCCCACTAAAATGTTTTAATTTGAATCCATCTTTCTCATTTATGGAACTGCACTGTTTGCATGCTCCGCATTTCATAGTTCCTTTTTTCTTTATCCTGACATCTTGTGTATTACATTCCATTATCCTTTTAAGATTTGGACCTGTCTTGTAAATAAATTTGGGAAACGTACCTACTTTCTGTACTAAACTATCATCCATCATAATCAACTGCCAATGTTGTTTTATAATATTCTCTATATATTTTACTCCCGGAGAATACATTAATACACACACCCTATGAGTTTGATCCTGTATATCATTATTTTTCTGTGAGGAAAATACATATGTAGAATTACCTAATAAGGGTTTATACTTCCTACGCCATTCTAAATTGATGTACCTAACTACACCTTTAAGTAGGTGATCAGGATAGCCTCTTGCACTAAACATTGACCTAATAAACTGTATTTCATGAAACATAATATCCTTAGTAGATGACATTCTGGCAGCCCTTATTTTAAAATTTTAAATATTTTTTTGGCGCCAAAACAGTGTGTATAAAGATAGACATTGTAACAAAGATGGCAGTTCTGAAGAAGCCTGCATTTGGTCAGATGGAAGCGCTTAACTTTTACATCACGACCTCATTTTGTCCTTACTTTGTCATTTTTATTGTATTTTATTGGACTTTGTCAAATAAATTGTGACCTGTTCAAGCTGAGGAGTCATTGTGCCATCCTGTACCGTATTGTTGGAATTACATTGTTGCTACATTGAGTTTTTTATTCACTGGTGGTTGTTGGTATGGAGGGCTCCAATGACGTTCCTCAGGCTGCATCGGACAGGGAGGAATTTACTAAACTTCAATCAGAAATTACTGAACTAAAAGAAGAGATGTCCCATTTGGCAGCTTTGGTCGGGCATACCTTAACAGCATTGGATTCTATTGAAGCGGTTAAAACAGTGGACAAACAGCCGGAAATACCGGCAACATTTGTAGTACCTTCTGCAAATAGCGTGGAGACTTATACACGGATAGATACTAGTTCACCTTGTGATATACCAAATGGACAAAGACAACATTCAGTAGATGAGAACCGCTCATCTAACCAATGGTTGTTGCATCGTTGTAGAGACAATAACATTAGTAAGAACTCATTCAATGAGTTTACTTTTGATTTCAGTATGTTTCATGCTTGTAGCGAAATTGAAAGGTTGGGGGCGAGACCAAAACGCCCAATGACTTTAAAAACTTATGCTGGTGTATCGAAGGCACAAGCGGACAATTCTAAAGGTATTGACTGCCATGTAAATAACTCTAGTATTAACATTTGTAAAGGGTACAAAAGCAATAATGCTAACCCGAATGATAATAATAGAGTTAATGTAAAATCAACTAGAGGTACAGCTGGTGATTATTTAGAATGTTTTTTAAAGGATGACTATGAATTTACTAAATATGATAGAAAAGACAATGTGGTTGAACATTGTACAAAAGACTCTAATGTTACTATTAAAGACAAAATCTATTTGTTAGGTAAGAGGTTACTGTCTATCAAAAATTTAAAAATAGAAAATGCATATTTTACTAAATGCATTTCGTTGAAAATTGTCCCTAAAGGTATTAGATTTTTCAAGATACCCATGGGGATCGAATTAGATTTTAATACTATGAATGAGTTTAATGTGTTGTTTGACAGCTTTGGGTATAATTATATAAGTTTGTTAATTAAGAAAAATGATAAAAAAATAACACAGTTAATACAAGATGTTGATAAATTAAATCAGGAAATTGTGATTGACGAACAATTTACACAATGGACTGATTTATATGAGAAACAATTTACCCTAGCTGATCAAAAAGCTTGTAATATATACAACAGGAAAGGAAGGAAAATTGTACGTGATATGGATCAATATGCTAACCATAGAGCGTAGATTTGGCCTAAGGATAAAAAGGATGGAGAAAATGGCAGGTACCAAAGACCTGAAGAAGTTATGGGTGAAAGGGAAGTGAATTTTCATGGAGGCAGGTTCTTTCCCCCACCAAAAAATTCATTTACACCCTGGAGCAGGAGAAAGAGACAATAGTTTTTAATAATAACGAAAGTAACGTATCTGATAAAGATGTAAATTTGAGTGAAAACACACATTTATTGGTTGTCCCAGATGAGAGTCAAATCCACGATGGTAGTCATGATTTGGTAACATCCGAAAGAGTGGACAATATTATTTCTACATATAAAGGTTTTAAAGTATTTAACTATACGAATCATGTTATTTCTGATGATTTTTATAAGTTATTTTCCAAGGGAATGAAATTCATACCTACAGTAAATATTAATCTAGTGGACATTATTACTGAATTTAAACTCTTTTGTCGTAGATTAAATTTAGCCGTTCAGTTTGAAAAAGTGGAAGCTGACAACAGTACTAGTTGTAAAAGGAATTTAAACGTCCTTAAGAAGAAAAGTACTTATATACCTATTAGTAATCCTGTTATAGCGAGTTTTGAAAAAATAGTTAGTCAAGATATATATAGTTTTTACAAAGCTTATAAAATTAGAAATAGACAAGGTATTGAATACAATAATAATTTAACAGTAGGAGAGCGAGATTGCTTGAAGACTCTTATGAAAAATAATGAGGTGAGGATTATGAAACCCGACAAAGGGGGTGGGATCGTAATATACAATAAATTTGAATATATAAAAGAAATCTACAACATATTATATCAATCAGGTAATTACGAAGCCATTTCCCTTAATGAAGTCAACATCGGGTATAGGCGTATAGATCTTGCCT
This sequence comes from Protopterus annectens, assembly GCF_019279795.1. Taxonomy (NCBI): domain Eukaryota; kingdom Metazoa; phylum Chordata; order Ceratodontiformes; family Protopteridae; genus Protopterus; species Protopterus annectens. The sequence continues at coordinate 1,197,048,998 of NC_056746.1, read as the reverse complement.
TAGAAGAATATCTTATAGATCACAGAATTACTTATGAGACATATCAGTTTTTGAAGGTCGAATATCCTACCTTAGCTACGATTGTAGGAATTCCTAAGACACATAAGAATTTGGAAAGTCCCCCATTTAGACCCATCATATCTGGAAGCAAGTCCAAAACCTTCCCTTTGGGAGTTGCTATAGATAGATGGGTAAAACCAATGTATAGTAATGTACCCCATTTAATTAAGGATTCCCGGATCTTTCTTAGTAAAATAACATCGCAAATTTGGAACAGGAATCTTATTTTCATCACTATAGATGTAATAGATCTCTTCTCTTGCATTTCTAAGGAGATTGGTTTAGAATATTTTAGTAATAGCCTAAGGAAATTTTCTAATTTGGAATGGGACAAGATTTGTCTCATTACCGATATGATAGGCTTGGTATTAAACCATAACTACATCTATTTTGAGAATTAATTTTTCAGACAAACTACAGGTGTTGCTATGGGGGCTTCTTGTGCCCCCATTTTTGCAAATTTAGTAATGCTCGAATGGGAGACAGAATATTTATTTAACAGTGAATATTACGAACATGTAAAATACTACATGAGGATTTTGGATGACCTATTCATATTATGGGATGGGCCCATTGACCTTATAGATTCCTTTATTACATACCTCAACAATACAACAGATTTTTAAAAATTTACATACAACTACAATGTAAAGGGTATTGCTTATCTAGACACCTATATTAGTCATGGGGATGACGGGTTTGTATCTAGTATACATAGGAAAGAAACATTTTCAAATGATTATTTGGAGTTTAGCAGCAATCATCCTAAACATGTGTTCAAGAATATATATAAGGGGCAGTGTATAAGGGCTGCCAGAATGTCATCTACTAAGGATATTATGTTTCATGAAATACAGTTTATTAGGTCAATGTTTAGTGCAAGAGGCTATCCTGATCACCTACTTAAAGGTGTAGTTAGGTACATCAATTTAGAATGGGGTAGGAAGTATAAACCCTTATTAGGTAATTCTACATATGTATTTTCCTCACAGAAAAATAATGATATACAGTATCAAACTCATAGGGTGTGTGTATTAATGTATTCTCCGGGTGTAAAATATATAGAGAATATTATAAAACAACATTGGCAGTTGATTATGATGGACGATAGTTTAGTACAGAAAGTAGGTACGTTTCCCAAATTTAGTTACAAGACAGGTCCAAATCTTAAAAGGATAATGGAATGTAATACACAAGATGTCAGGATAAAGAAAAAAGGAACTATGAAATGCGGAGCATGCAAACAGTGCAGTTCCATAAATGAGAAAGATGGATTCAAATTAAAACATTTTAGTGGGACAAACATTAAAGGCAGGGCAGGAAACTGCAATACCAAATTTGTGGTCTATATGGCAACTTGTGAAGCATGTTCCGCGTTTTATATAAGAAAGAAGGAAAGGCAGTTAAGACGTCGCATTTATGACCATCTGTATTGTATCAAAACTCAAGATAAAAAGAATGCTTTATGTAGACATATATTACAATATGGGGACCAACATTATTTTAAATATATTATTATAGATCAGGTGGAGATCACAATAAATGGTGGTAATGTGAAGGCTATTTTAGCCATGAAAGAGAGCAAATGGCAAATATTAACAGATGCCACTAGATTTCCAGGCATTAACGATTATATAAGTATAAAACCATTTTTATGCCTGGCATAGGGACTTATTATCTTGTCACTGAAGTTTATATATTGTATTAAATGTTTACATGTTAATTAATATTATATTTACATATCAATTTATTAATGAGTATATATTATCATATTTCATATATTTTTTATATTGTTCATTTTTAGTTGTGAAAATAAGGGTGCATTCCATACATTAGTTTTTAGTATATATAAGACTTTATAGGTATTTTTAATACATTTCATTATAAGTTTTGTATTACATTTATTATTGCACCTTAGTGTTAATATATTTTTGGGCATTCAGGTATTTACGAAGCATAGTGCTTTTAATATTGTTTGTTTTGAATTTTTCATTGAACATTGTTGTTTTAAGAGGATATAATTTTAAAATTTTAAATAGTTTTTTGGCGCCAAAACAGCGTGTATAAAGATAGACATTGTAACAAAGATGGCAGTTCTGAAGAAGTCTGCACTTGGTCAGATGAAAGCGCTTAACTTTTACATCGAGACCTCATTTTGTCCTTACTTTGTCATTTTTATTGGATTTTATTGGACTTTGTCAAATAAATTGTGACCTGTTCAAGCTGAGGAGTCGTTGTGCCGTCCTGTACCGTATTGTTGGAATTATGTTGTTGCTACACTGAGTTTTTTATTCACTGGTGGTTGAAAATATAAGGGTTTAAGATTACCATGGGAATATAAGGCTAGGCATCTTAATAGCCTCACAGATCACTAGCCTAGTAAGTACCCATAACCCTATGAAAGTATGCACATGTACGTGTAAAACACATGCTTAATTTGATTATAGTTGTCAAGGAGAAATAATGAAACAATTTGACTCTCATATAGTCTCACTTGCATAATCCCAGCTCAAAGGGCTCCCTCAACATATTTTGTTTGTTAACCATATACTAAATGTGGAAACAGTGAATGTTTGTAAGCAAATATCATCAGTTGATAATTTATTGCTACATTTTTCATAAATCCATTCCTAGATGAATAAAGGTACATTATGCTGACAGATATGAATGTCACCTGCATTTATTTTTAATTAAAAATAATGCCATTCAGCAGATAATTGTGACAATCTTTGATACATTATATATGTGCATATAAGCAGACATGACATCTTCATGCGCCATCATTTTCCTGCACAGCTAGGGCAACTTCATGTGTATCCCATCTCAGAGTCATCGTTTTCACCAATGGTTAGTCCTCCACCTGTCCATTCTCTGTCTCCAGCCTTAACAGTTGATGCAAATTCACTTTGCTTCTGGCTGCAGCTACCCTAGTCATTGTAGATTCACTCGCAGTCTGTTATAAGACAATGAAATCCTGAGCATATCTAAACAATCCTAACTTGGTTTGTGATTTATTTAGCTTTACTGTTAAAAAGAAGTGTGACTGTGCACAACGTAAAGGAATCACAACTATTGACTGGTTTGTAGAAATTGTATAGTCAGAACAACTTTACTGTACTTTATTATTTAGTCGTATATTGCTGGTGTGATTTTTGTCATATAAGTTGATTTAAGTTTTCTCTGAATTCTGTAGTTACTGATTTTGATTAGTCTTTTCTTTTGCAAAGTTTCATTCATTTAAAGCTGAATATGGATTCCTTAAATGAGTATGCAATTAACTATTTGCTAATGCACAAATATCTTGTACAGTGTAATAAATGCTATGCATATTTAAAGGTAACAGCTGATAACACTAGTGATCTGTGTTCCTCATGTCAAAAGTTAAAACAAACAAAAAACACTAACCACTGAAGACTGCAAAGTTAAAACAATGACTGAAGATTAAACACAAGCAGTGCAATATCACCACGGAGAGAGTAAAGTGCATGTTCAGCAGATAAAATCAAAATAAAACCAGCTCAGTTTAATAAAGAACAAATAAAATCCTTCAAACAACAGGATGTAAATCCTCACAAACAAACAGGCTGACAGCTTTTGGCTATGCCTTCATCAGATCCTGTTCACACTTAAACACCTCCCTTTTTTTAAATTGTTGCTAATCCAATCAAGTCAAGTCATCTCCTAAGCTTCCTGCTTTTCAATATAGGTTTTAAAACACCTCCTGTCTGCCTGTAAATCAGCTATCCAGTGCGTTTCCAACACTTCAGTTTTATTTGATAGATCTACGCCTCTTATATTATCTAGCACTCTTTCCAAGGCTAGGAAGGAGAATTTATGTCCAGGATACTTTTGAATATGCTGCGACAAAGCATTAGTCTGTACATTGTCTAATATCACTAAGATGGGGCAACATTTGGATGATTTTCTTACCATTGTTAGAAGTAAATCTAGACTTAATGATGATGATTGCACTTGTGCAATTGGCATGGTGTGGAGCACTGTTGTTTCATATATTAATGACTGGACATGATATAAATAGTGTTAGGCAAAGAACAAATAGAACACATTTAGGAAACAAAGCATCTATTGTCTGCAAAGATCATTCAACCCCTATGAAACAAGATGATGTCCCTGACTACTTTGGAATGCTGGATGCAAGCATTCAGCAATCTGAGGATCCAGTTTATTTAGAACAAAACAAAAAAAGAAAGAAAGGAAGAAGTAAACAAATAACAAGGAAGAAAAAGAAACTGATTAATGACTGTAAATGAAAGCGAATACGTAGTAAAAAGGACACCGCTTTGTTATGTAACTCACAAATTACAGGAAATAATGATATTTTTATATCTGAAAACCTTCAGTTTACTGAAAAGGCATCATTTTTCCAGTGGAGAAGGTAGAAAAAAGAGGCAAGGGGCAGGTGAAAAGGAAGAAATCAAAACTGAACATGGAAGGATTGAAGAACATTAACTGTAAGTAAAAAGAAGGCAAAAACAGATATTGACTACATGGCACAAGCTGTGGATTTTACAATACCAGCTGGATGAGAATTTAATACACACTGAAAACAGTGGGATTAATAAGACTCATGGTGATGAAGATATATCCTTCGTAGGAATTGATAGAGCAGATATTACTGTATTAGAAGCTGAAGATTCTTCAGAGCTCGTCAGCAAAGATATTCTTGTAATCGGAGATTCAATTACTAGAGGAACTGATACTTATATATGCGAAGATGATAATGAAATCAAATAGTGTTATGCTTGCCAGGAGCAAGAATAAAAGATGTGAGACAAGCCTTGGAATGCCTTAATGTAAGGAAGCATGGATCTCTTTTTATTCATGTTGGTACAAATGATGTCACCTGCAAGGATTCTCTGACTGTTAGTAGGGAACTGACAGCCCTCTTATATAGTATAGCTTGTACTCATGTTAGGAAGCATTTTTTATGAAACATCTATAGAAAGGATAGTCAGGTCGCTGTGAATGAAAATATTTTTTGGGTAAATACCTACTTGGAAAAAAGGTCCTGTTTAAAAAAAATGGAAACATGTAGTGCATCCAAGCCTAGTTTTGGGCACACATGTTCAAACTGGATGGTGTGCATTTGTCAAGATCAGACAAGAGAATTTTTGCAGCAGATATTTTGCAGTATTTGACAAACACTAGGCAGGATTTTTGCCAGGTCAAAAATGTAGCACTTCACAGATAGCAAAATTTGATGCATCTCTGATGGTTGTTAATGCTAGGAGCATTAACCATAAAGGTTTTTATTGGAGAATTTGCTACGTTCCCACAAGATTAATGTTGTTATTGTTTGTGAAACATGGTTAAAGAATAATGGCTGGAAACCAGTTCTGTCAGGGTATAAATGTTTTTACTGTAACAGACATTGTAACAAAAAATCAGATAGAGGTATTATGATAGGGATTAAAGATAGCTATGAGACCTGTGATTATTACATATTCAGTGATAATACCAATACTACAGACTGTATAACTGTGACAATAAAGACAACCCTGGAACATATAACAATTGTTGGAGTGTATAGACTGCCAAAGTCAAGTGCAAATGATGTAGAAGAATTCATACATTTCTTGCAAGAAACAGGAGGGAAGAATAATATTAGGTGGGGACATACATTTACCAGAAACAGACTGGAAAAATATTGATTCAACAATGTTGGTAAGGAAATTATTCACAGCATATACTCAGGGACAACAATTGCTTCAGATTGTAAAAAAAAAAACTACCAGGGGATGGAACAAACTAGACATTGTTTATGTTACCAAAGACATTATTGTAACTTCAAGTCAAGTTTTGCCACCATTGATATGCAATGATCCTGGGGTTATAAAGGTTATTTTTTTTGCTAGATAATTCTGTCAAACTGAAATCTAAGCCAGTGCACAAAACGTTAATTACAGATTATATGGAAGCAAAACAGTGACTGTGTAAAACTAACTGGAATGAGGTGTTCAGTGGAAAAACTGCAGATAGAATGTAGAAAGTTTTGAAAGAGAAATTGTTTGAGTGCAAAACATCAAAACAAAAAATTAACATCAGGATCTAGGCATACAAAATCAGGGGGATATATTTCCATAAGAACAAGATATCTGATTAAGGTGAGAGTTAAAACGTATAAGAAATGGAATAGAGGTCAAACTACAACTTTGAAAACTGAAATAAACAAGCTGGACAAACAGATTAAGTATAGTGTGAGACAGGATCAAGAAAAATCTGAAGAAAATTTATATAAAGATATTGAGCATAATAGGAAACCTTTTTATAGATACATAAGATGTGGAAGGAGTAAAGATACACAAATTGATAAACTGTGTGCAGATTCTAAAATTTATTCCAGACACAACAGATTATAAATATATTTACAAAATCTTATGCAAAACAGTTTGACTCCACAGAAGAGGTGATAAGTTATCTGAGTGACATCCAGTTAACTGGAGATACTGGAATAAAATTAGATTTATATTGAAAAAGAACTGTGCAAACTGGATCCAAATAAAGCACAGGGAGGAGACAGAATTAGTAACAATGACCTGAGAACATTTCAGCAAGAGCTTACAGTGCCATTATATCTAGTATTCACTAGGTCATGTAAATATGGGGAAATTCGTCAAGATTGGAGGCATGTGCTTATTAAGCTGTCTTTAAGGGAAAGGGGAGTAGGACAAACTCAGAGTCATATAGACACTTAAGTCTCCTTTCATGTTGTGGAAAAATAATGGAGAAGGTAATATTGGATAAGTTATTGTCAGAACTGGATAGGTTGGGACTTGAAACCATATATCAGCATGCATATGTTGAAAACAGATCTATTACCACCAGTAACATTATGTTCTATAACAATATAATAACAACTATAAATGAAAAATTGTGCTGTGATATAATTTATATAAATTTAACTGCAGTATTTGACAGAGTCATATTCAAAACACTAATCAATAAATTAGTACAACTAGGTATTGATGTGCTCCTAATAAGATGGATAGCTGCATGGCTTACAAATAGGACACGGCAAGTATCATACAGCAACTGGAGAGGTGAAATCCTTGGTTACAGTCACGGTGTCCCACAGGGCTCTGTCCAAGGCCCTTACTTGTTTAGATTGTATCTTTCAGACCTAACTTTTTCATCTGAGATGTTCTACAGTCTATATGCAAATGACCTGAAATTGGTTAAACTGATTACATGTGTTACAGATAAGGCATGTCTGCAAAATAACTTAACTAAATTGACCATTTGGGCACAGGAGAATAGCATGCTGATAAATAGATCAAAAACTAAGCATATGAGATTTGGGAGACATAAATTGAAAGGTGAATATTTAATACAGCACACAGTGATTGAAACTGTAAACTCATTTAAGGACCTGGGTATATAGATAGATTCAGCTATGAGTTTTTTCTAATTATGTCAACCAATTGGTTAATTATAGTTCTAGAACTATAAGTTGTATAAAAAGATTTATAAAGTCTAGGAAATCAAAAACAATGAAGTCATTGTTTGTTAGTTACATCAGAGCCAAACTTGAGTATGGAATAACAATATGGAAATCCTATAAGAAAACAAGCATGAGTAAACTGGAAAGAGTACAGCGGAAATATACCAAGGGCACCCATGGATGTGAAAATTTAAGTTATTATGGAAGACTAAAATATCTGAACTTGTACAGTGTCTCTTACAGATATCTAAGAGGAGATCTTATTCAGGTATATGGGGCATTTAGAGACAGCTACCTCTGGTAATGTTTGGGGTTATGAGAAGGGTACTAATTGGTTCTCTGAGAGAGCAGCTGATGCATGGAACAGACTACTAAATTACATTAAAAAAGTACTAGTTTAGATATTTTTAAGAACAGTGTGGAAACTTATTATGGGAACAAGTGTTTTGACATATTGCAAGCTTGAAGGGCATTAATGTTCATGCTTGAAATATTTGTATGTATGTATGTATGTAACCACCATTCCACCTGGAAAAAGAACACACATTGCTGCTTCCACACATTATTTAATAAACCTTCTGGAGCATTGGCATCAAAACCTTTTAAGGAAGTTCCAGATTACACAAATCATGCATTTTTATTTTATCCATCAATAAATTAATTAACAGTCACATCATTTATGGGTCAACTACAAGTGCTCATGTACCAGTAGCTCAAGACACACTTTCCAGCTGCCACTAACTTGTATTGGCAAGTGTCCTACCTCCTACTACACAATTCCTAAGCTAACTATCCTTCCCAGAACCATGACCCTAATCCAAAAAATAACTCCCATTTGCTATCTAACCCTAACTCTCAGCAAACTCCTTAACCCATATCCTTAGTTCTGATACCCCTTCCCTCCCTAAACCTAAAGCCCCAATCCCCCATTTGCCTTACCCATTTACCAATTCCTCAATGAAAGCTTGATGGCATGCAACCGCTGTGGCAGTTGTGACCCTGAACTCATGTTTGAGTTTGAGAAGCTGCTCAGCCAGGTGTGAGGACAGGGAAACAGCCTCTTGAGCTCATGGCTTCACATTCCTGGGTTTCCAGTAGCTGAGGCTTGAACAGCTATGAAGGTACTTATAACATATTTATAGTGAAAGAAACATGACAATTGCAATAAAGTATTTGTAGGTAAAACAATAGTAAAACCTAGTGCACAAACAGTTTCATCTTTAAAAATATATTGTTGTTTTACCCTTCCGTTCCAAGAAATTGTTCTGATGCCTATTACTTCACTTAGAATGCAAAGAATACACACCATTCTGCACATTAACTCAAGAAATGTCTTTAGAGCAGGCAACTATAAAATGCCTTGCAACAGAATTAAAAAAGGTTATCTTTCTATATATCACAAACATACTCCTGAAGTCTATCATTAAATGTTTCTGTATACGTCCAATGTTATGCAGGTGACAAGACCAAAATATTATAAATTAAACCTTAATTATGACAAGTCCCAAAGAAATGTAATATGTATAATTTTCCATTGACTAAATGACACAGGCGACTTTTGTGTAGATGTTTTGGGTGATAAGTAATATGTCTCACAAATGAGACTACATTGCTACCATTGTAAAAAAATTCCTATTTTCAAGCCTGATTTAGGATGGCCCTATTTTTGGAGGTATGTCTCTAATTTCAAGACTTGATTTACTCATTCACAAAATTTTCTGAATCTCCCTCATCATAACTGATTTCTGAAGCTGTCTAGTACACAGAAAACCACACTACATGGCCAACACACTAGTGGCATTAATAACTTAAAGGAGGAGAGCACACAGCTTTTATCTCCCTTTTTCAGAAGCAATAATAAATGACCTTGGGTGGCAGAATTTTGCAATACGGTTCATTAAATTCTACAGATTTTACACTGTCTCTTTAAATATTGTGTATAGATTTTTCCATCATCTTTGTCACATTCTGTTTTTTAAACATTTTTTTTCTGGGTAGTATTTGACATTCCTCCTGGAAGCAGGAAGATTTATACAATGTCTGGTATTCATGTTATGCTAATTGAATGTCCATAATTTTAGCTGGATGTTCCAAATTTTCACGGGCCTTTGTTCCTATTTTTAATGCCTGCAGACTGAAAGGCATGTATAGCTGTATCCTACATCTGCCTGCAGTCACTTCAGTCAGTAAAAACAACAATGGTATTCCACTGTGAATGAAGTGGTCACCATTATCCAACCTGAGCATCATAGTGTATGAGAGGCAGGACTAACAAAATTTAAGTTGAACAGTATAACTTTACATCCTCAGGACCTATGGTGCTGGTGAGTGTTGTCAATAAGATATCTTAGCTGATCTAGTCCTCCTCCCAGAGAAATAAGATGCAGTACTCAGTTTTACATTTTTTATACAGTGGATTAGCATTCTTATCACAAGACTATTTAGCAATACAGAATTTTCCTAGTGTTATATTAGGCTAACATGAGGGAGCGGGGTCAATATGCGAGTCAGTAGGAGCAATGTAGTCAGTGGATTATTCTCAAATTGAATGTATTTAATTGACAAATGGGTTGGTGGATTATTATACTCAATTTGAATGTCTTTAATTGGTTAGTGGGGTGGGTAAATTATTATTCTCAATTTGAATGTCTTTAATTGGCCATTGGAGTGGGCAGTTTCCTAGCCTTCTCTCTGTCACTTCAGTGGGGATGATGTCTGCTACAGTCTTAAGACCTCAGTGCAACTGCTGGTGCTCTCAACTGAAATCTGCAGAAAGATGCAGCCACTCTTGATCTAAAACCCCATAAATTTGTATTTAGTTGTCTATGCCATATAAACTAAGAATGCAGTTAACACAGAAAAAAGGGTAACAACTGTACTGGGGTTTATATCATAACATCGAAGTAGTAAAATGTTGAATGTTATAGTATTGAACCCAAAACAGAGAACACTGAAAATAGCGAAGCTGTAGAACATCGAATTCTTTCCTAGGTAAAGAATTCAGTGGGCTGTTTCTGCCACTTTGCTATTTTCTCCACTATGGTGCGAAGGTTACGGACCGGGTTAAGGTAAGTGTGCGAATGGACCGGGTTAAGGTGAGTATGGAAATGGGATAGTTAGGGACCTTAGGGTTAGGGAGCAGGTAAGGTGAGTGTGTGATAGTTATGGACCTTAGGTTTAGGGAGCGGGTAAGGTGAGTATGCGATAGTTACAGACCTTAGGGTTAGGGTCTGGGTTAAGGTAAGTGGATAGATAGTGTATGTACGGTTTAGTATAGGGTTAGAAGTAGAATCTTAAATGTATATGTGTGGATTACTTTTTTTGGTGTGCTTGTGTTGTGTGTGTGTGTTTCTCAGAACAACAAATTTTTTCCCTGGGAAAAAATTTGCTGTTCTGAGCTTTCGATTATATCACATTTTGACATTCCAAGTTCAAGCTTATGGTGTTCGATATATTGGGATTTTGATTATGTGATAAACACCCCTGTACTTCATATGATACTGAATGTGAAAAAAGAGAGGGCAAGAAAGTGCACTTGCTGTTATGCAGACTGCCAAATTTGTGATTTAGATAAGTTCATTGGATGGATGTTATTTTATTTATTTTATTGATTAATCTGTTTATTTAATTTATGTTTTGCCTGTCCCATTTCAAGATTGTTACCATGAAAGTATAACTAAGACTCATTTCCTTCATGACACCCAAAGTGGCACATTTGGAGAGATATGAAGTCTAACACAAGTTGTGGGGGTATTATTCTGAGGTGACAGATTAGAACCTGTTTTAGTATCCCAAATGTGAGACAGAGACATGGTGCACTGCAATACCTTATCAAGGCTGATTTATAAGTTCACACAAAACCACTAAAACTCAAATTTGTGTTTTCAAGCAACATGTATGTTTGTAAAAGTGCAGAATGATAATGCATTTGTCAGTCTAACATGAAAACATTCTCATTCATGTAGTTATGAAGACTAGAAAATGTGAAAAGCAATCTAGAAATGACACAAAGAAATGTAGAAGTGATTTTCTTTTTAATTCGTTGTAAGTACCACATTTTTGGGGAAGACCCATGAACATTGGTAATGATAGGCAACTTACTGGCATTATAGTATGCAACTGAAGGCTGAAAGAATGAAACTTAGGTCTACACACAGGCTATAACATACTGGTAGCTCTCATCTGTGGTATACTATAGATCTATCCATGTTATAGTAATGGCATGACTCTATACAAAAACTGGCTCTGACAAGAGAACAGAAATATATGATTATATACTCTCATTGGAATAAAATATGCATCAAAATGTGGCACGCGTATAAGGAAAATTCATCAGAAGAGTGTCACAGAATATCATCTTGCTACAGATCTAATGTATATAAACAAAGGACTTCCACTTAAATATTTTTAAAACTTGAACAAAAAAGTTCATATCATTGTAGCAGAAGCTTAATCCCCGATTATGACACAGGGCATGCATGCTTAAGGAGTAGGCCCTGTACCTGAGGAATCAGCCAGGACTTTCACATAGAAGGATTGTGCCCAGATGGAGAACAGAGGCAATCACTAGATGTAGCATTTATACAGTGGGATCCTCCATGTTGAAAGCTAAGTACAGCATCATCATGTGAAACAAATGTTGCATACATGGTATATTTTAGCATTCAGATCTTGACCAGCCTTTCTATGGCTATTTTAACATGTAACAGCTAATCAACAGCCATCTAGTAATATACTTTCTTCCTGACGTTTTCCCTATTATTCCACATAGAACAATTGGAAAACTACCGGAAATGCACACACAAGAAAATAACATCTAAAAGCTATTAAGTAAAACATTTTTGCAGGGAGGAGTCTTTTTTATTCTCTATATCCCCTGCTTCTTAAATGTAGTAGTTCAGAGATTATATAGCCATGGAAAAAGTCAAACAATCTAAACTCTATATATAAGGCTATTCTCTTTGTCTGCGGTTATACAATCTTAGCAAATGCAGCATAGACACTGACCAGAACTCTTCAAGAAGTATTCAATAAATTAGTTCTTATTGAGTAATCCATGATTAAGTGGACCTGCTTCTGAGCATTCGTATTAGCCACAAAATTGTGAAAAAGTTGCCCATCAAATGTGGATTAATGCCACTTATGCTCTTGTCTTTCTTCTCCCCTTGCCATGTAATAAAATGAGTTGTAAAATGGGCAATCTTTCTCCATGGAAAGGGAAAATGTCCTACAAACAATGATATGGACTGTTATATTGACAGGAGGAGGATGATAAGAACAAAGGGATCAGTAAAATACTAGTTAAGGAGTGATGGGGAAAGCTAGTGGGGATCAAAAATGCATCCATTTATAAAAGCAAACATGGAATATAAACTGCTGACTATACAATCTTATGCTATTATGCAGCTTGGCTATAAAATGCCTGGCAGTTTAATGCAGTGAATTTGAGCTATTAATGAGCTTCATCCTTTAATTCTGAGAGTGATTCCTTTAGTCCCTGATAGCTCACTTTGTGACTTTGAGCAAATACTCCCATGTCAGTCACAAAATGAGGCACCTACATTTTAAGTTTATTCATTTGAATAATAATAAAAAAGTCACATTAAGATGTTATCTGTCTCTGTGCGTCACTAAAATATTTCTACTGTTTTAGATTTTTAGTGCAGTAAATTAATGCAAAGTTAAAGAAAACATGAAAACAAATCATATTATGCATTTTTCAGAAACAGTTACAAAACAAAATTTGGAATCTGGCTTTTATTTAAAAATTAAAAAGTAGTATCCATAATATGTGTCATTTACGTAAACAAATTAAAAATAATGCTGAGGCAGTTTAGAATCCTTCCTTAATAACAGACTCATCTTTCATCTACTGAACTGTTTCAGTATGCAAACAGGCGTTTTACTTTATCAAAAAATGTTAAAATTTATAAAAGGAGATTCTCCCTAGACATGACAATCAAAGGAGCTTTAGCTGCTGATGTAGTCTAGTATTACATTTATTAAAATGCATTTGACCTTGTTTTTAATCAGCAGGGGACAAATATCTGCCTCCTACTACCTTTCTCTCTCACTCTCTCTCTCTCTCTCTCCCTCTCTGTGTCTCCATTTTTTTCATAATTCTTCTCTAAACTAGACTCTGTACATCATACTGCTCATTGCACTAGAACAAAACCTGTAATGCCATGGTATGTTTACGTTTCACACCTGGGATTTATGTCTTCTGGATAGTTTCCACAGTTATAAAATGTGTGTATGCTGCAAACTTATACAAGGTTGATTAAATCACCTAAAGGGTGAAATTAAGCAATTTTGTATAATGCTAGCCAAGACTGGATCCCTTCTTTTCAGTTAATCAAACTGAAATGTTTTTTTGCTAAACCATGGAAGTTTGTAGGCCAAAAATAACCTCAACCAATGCTAAAGTCATTTTGACTTTATTATCAAAATAATGATTCAGTAACGAGAAATTTTATTTATTTATATTGTTTTATGTAATACTGAAATGTTTAAAAATTTAATACTGTATTTTGCAACAGTTTCAGAGGAAAAATAGAGCATTGTTTCCTCCAAAATATCGAGACCTGTGCCATTTTTGTATTTTCCTTCTTTTAGGCAAAAATTCTAAGATCAGGGCTGTTCTGCAAAAAGTGAGACAGAAAGAGAGAAGTAGTGATTGTCTATTTAAGGCAATACTTAGAAATTGTTTATTCTGTTGCAGGACACGCACACACGCACACACACACACACACACACACACACACACACACACACACACACACACACACACACATTCATATACGCACTCACGCACACACATTCATATACACACTCACGCACATACAGTTTGAGGATTGCTGGTTTGCCTAATTCTGTTGGTAAATGGGTGGAAACCATAAGACCCATTAGAAAAACACACGCACACACAAAAACTCTACAAATAGTCATCCCCGCTGGTAACCAAAGTGGAAATCCAAGACCTATGTTTCTTTACCACTCTTGTCATGCCAAAAAAAATATAGTGACAGGACTGATTACCTGTATAGTTGCTCTTCTGAGGCTTAAAGACATTACTTATTGTCTCTATTATCGCTGATGCTTGAAAGGACCTCCTTTCTATCTTCTGTAGGAAAATCGACACTCCTAAATATATACAAAAGCTAGCTTTATTATCTGTTGTATTACTTGATGTCTGTTTAAAACACTAAATGCCTTTAGCCCTCAGGTAGTCGTAAATGAGGTTTGGAACAGACCAATTTCTCATGGGACATCTTCAAGTGGGGCTAGATATATAGAGTGTTAGGAATTAAGGGGATAAGGGAAGGATAGGGTTAAATAGGAATGAGGTATGTTTGAAAGGAAATGAGGTAAGGGTAGAGATGGGCCAAAGGGTTTAGGCAAGTGTAATTGGAGTAGGAGTCACATTTTTGGTGTGAACTTGCTAGGCAAGTTCTTTGTCTGAGACGACCTTTGAATATTTTGCAGAACAGGTAGGCCACAGGTTAATAGTAGTGGGATAGTAATAACAGGTAGGTGGTTTGCTCATATATAAATATTTTTTTTTCTTCCCTGCTGCTTCTTGTTGGCTAGTTTACGGTAAAATAACCATAGGTGGTGGTAAGCTTAGTATCCTGGAGAGGGAGTGTAACCTGGATTTCTTGGGTTACACTTAATTGCAATAAGGGATAGTGGTCCTATGGATTCATAGGCCCTGGGGGGTGGGATTAGGTAGTAGTTTGTGAGGTTAAGGGTTAATGTTGTTAGTGGAGTAGATTGTTTTTAGGGCGGGTGGTCGCAGAAACTTTATGCTAAGGTAGACGTTGTTGTGGATTAAGTTTCTTTCATTGGTGGTTTAGCGTGCTTTATCTGAGGCTTGATTTATGGGCTAGTTCAGCGTGCAGAGCAGTGCGTTATGTGATGTTTGTAGCTCTGTGGTTTGTTTCTGTCACCCCTGCTGTCTGGTTCTCTTTTAGTGCTTACTTTAGTTGTTTTCTTGTTTTCATTGGTGATTTAGGGTCGTGTTTCAATTCCGTTGTCATATGGTGATGCTAAACAGTGCTGGGTGAGTTAGTGAAAGTGATTAGAGGGACATTGGGGGTGATCAGGTAGTGTTTTGTGGACTCTTGTGGCTGGAATATGCCCACCAGAGTCGTGAATGGCAATCTCCAGTGCTTCCTGGGCTTCCAGCTTACGTTTGCTAATTGCGTATGTGTGCTGTGGCTTAACCATTGTGGAGGAGGGCAGGGCTAAAAGAAGAGAACTAAATTTCTGGTTTTGCAGATTGTCCAGGTTTTTTTTTTTTCATTTTACTCTGTTCCTCTTGGATTTGGTGGTTTGCAGTGCTGGCAGGTTGTTGAGCTTGAAGTTAATGAAAAGGACGTGTTTGAATTTCAAAATTCATATCCTTGGAGTGGAGCTAGATGGCACTCTGAAAGCAGCACTTTTTAAAGTTCCTTAAAACTACTTTAAATAACAGGAAATTATTATTTTGTATTTTGGGAAAAACAGTTAATTATTGTTCCTTAGTATTTTTATTACTAGTATTTCAATTCTGGAATATTTTCTTCAAGAATTTCCTGTCAGAAATCTCTGGAGTTTTTAAAGCTGATTTGGGAAAATGAGTGGCTCAAAGAACACACATGCAGAATCTACTCTGAGGAAAGAAATTAAATTGATATCTTCAACTTTACAAGAACTATCTATTAAAATGGACAGTTTTAAAGACAACTTAGAAAACCCGAGAGAAAGTTGTGATACTCAAACTGAAACTTTTAAAGAACTTCTCCAGCGACAGCAAGTCAAAATATTAAACATTGAAGAGTCCTTATCTGATATATATGGAAGGCTCAAACAGGAGGAAACCTAGGATGATTTTCTTCAGCAACAAAATAAATGGCTTATTAACAAACTGGACGATATGGAAAATAGAAAAAGGAGGACTAATATGAGAATATTTGGTTTACCGGAAAAATCTGAAGGAGATGACATAACTTCTTTCCTTAATTCATGGTTATCTGACATCCTTGAACTGAAAGAAGGTTTCTCTTATGGTATAGAAAGAGCCTATCGAGCCATTGGGAAATCCATTCCTACATCTTCAACATTCTCACCCAGGTCAGTCGTGGTTAAATTTCTCTCTTATCTAGATAAAGAGCTTGTTCTGAAATGTGCTTGGAGAAAGTCCCCTCTGACGTATAAGCAAAATCTAATTAGAATTGACAATGACTTTTCCTCCAGAGTCTTAGAAATGAGAAAGAAAGCCTTGCCACTGGTAAAGTTACTCAAACAAAATAAAATAAAAGCACAACTAACATATCCTGCAAAAATAAGGATTTTTCACTTCAAATGAAACAAGGACATTTAATGACATCAGAGAAGCAATAACTTTCATAAAGAACAATAATTTGGTCACAGTTCCAGAAGAAATGGACTGGTCTCTTACTACAACATTAAAAAGATCCCCTGAGAAAAATAACTGGATTGATGTAAAGAAAAAAAAGCAAAGAACTGACTCAAAAAGTATTCCTTCTACTGCTTCTCTCAAAGAATCAACTAAAACTAAAAATCCAGGCTAAAGGTAACAAATATGTATTTGTCTACTTATATTTCAAGCTACTCACAAAATATTTGTCAGTAATATGAATACTCCATTCACATACAATAGACTTAATGATTGCTTTATTGTGTGATGGTGAAGTATAAAAATGAGGGTTGGGGAGGAAATATTTAATATTAATGTAACGTACTTTAATGTAATTTAATATACGTAATAGGAGCACAGTTTTAAGTCATCACAAAGTGTTTGTTTGAACATCTACCTTCCATCTTAAAGATACATGATGAAACCCCTTTAACATAAGTGTTGTATTAGCAAATCCTTTCTTTGTTTAGTTGTCAAATAATTTTATAGTCAGTGAAAAAACAACATAAAGTACTGAAGTCTGGATTATCTTACTACCGGAGATGATGTTGACGCAACCATACAATTCTAGTGTGTAATCACATTACGATTCCTTATGGCCTTAAAGCGACAGCACTTCTGTAAATAGGATAACTACTTAATATATATACTGTATGAAAGAAGGAATGGAAAGAAGGCATTACAAGACATGAATATATTATAGCTTATTGTTAGATATTATAAAACAAAAATAAAGAAATACATTTATACAGATAAAAGTGGAATATTCAGCATTAGACCCATGGTTAGATACTTTGAAGTTCTCCATGAATCTGCATTATTTAGTTAATAAATAAATTAAGAAGAGAAATGACTTAAGAAGTATGCATGTCACCATATTCAACGAAGTATCAAAGGAAGTTTTGGTATATTTAGAAACAGTTACTTGACTAGATGAGGAAAGAATATGTAAGACATAATCTGATACTGGGTCCTTACAAGCTTGCAATAAGACAAATCTCATATTTATTGTATTGAACTATAGCTTATTATAATAGACATAGAGTGCAAACAGTGAATAGCTTTCAAAATGTTATTATTTCAGACAACCACGTCTAACCTATAAGAATACATTATCAATGGAATTTTTCTGCTGAAAAATGAATGGTTGCAAGGGCACTCGCACTATGAAACTAGCTAAATGAATATTTTATCTGTTTATCATTGTCATTATCTTACTTACAGTTCCTATTAATGTTTGGTCATTGAAATGCAATTCTAAATTGATTTGTTTCTTAGAATTGATATTATATGAATGTAAAATAAAAATTTAAGACCGTGTTCAACACATGCAATAGAATTATAAGGCTATTAGTAATTTAATAACGAACTTTCTATTGAAATTTAAGGTTATGTAACAAACATGATATAGAGCTCTGCATATGTAATTGTTGTATAGCATAGCCTTGAGCAGCACTGTCTATGCTTTGGAATTCATATATATGCAGAACTTGTAGTTCACAAATTTAAACTAATCCATAACAGTGATGATGTTAGAAATTGTTTAATTCTCTGAGTTTTGAATTGTTACTAGTGTAAACAAATTGCACAATGCTGACTAAAGTATGCTCTATAAGGCAGTTACGAAATGAACTGGTCATTATATAGATACTCATATAAGATGGAAAGGAAATGGATTATCGAACACATTACATGATAATTTACTTATGTTATATAAATACTTTATTAAAAAGGAATTATACCTGAATCAATGCACATGATGTAATAAATGATAAAACTTAAATGCTTGAAATCTACACCAGGTTATTCTGCAGCAAGCACATCTCTAAATAAGATCAATTGCAATCTTCAGAATAATATGCAAAGGAGCCTCTAATTTTTCATTAATGTTTGGTTCAATTTCTGCAACGAAGGTTAATCTGTCTGAGCTTTTTAGTTCACTCAGATTGGGAATGTTATACATTCCATGTTTGTTAAAAGATTATTTTAAATATTTGTTTATATGCATTTATAAGGTCTACTATTATACATTTGTTGATTTTCTCTTCTGGCCTCATTCAATTTTTATTTTATATAGTTTAAAAGGAAGTAGAAGTCTTACCACTGAATTCAACACATATATGGAGATTATACAACAAATAAATGACAAAATATACAGTCATCATTTCAATCAAAACTCTTTAAGTACAAATTAATGACATGGACACAGTATTACTCTCATTAAATGTAAATGGTTTAAATAATCCTAGGAAAAGATCTAACTTACTTAAATACCTAAAAATAAATAAAGCACAAGTGTTTTTCTACAGGAAACTCACTTTAAAGCTAATGATAATTTCACTTAGAACCCAAGTGACTTCCTAAAGCTATCTAATTCATCATCTAGTAAAAAAATCAGGGGGGTATTAATACTATGGAAGAAAAATATTATTAATCCACAAGTTTTATTTAACTATGAAGACAAAGAGGGCCTTTTATCAATAGTAATAGTAAGATATAGTAATAGAATCTGGACATTGGTGAACTTGTATTGGTTGCTGGGTATAGGTATAGGAACTATTAAAAAATACACAGAACTTATTAACAAAACATCTAAAGGTAGCTTAATTTTGGGAGGTGATTTTAACTGTATCTTAGATAGCCAGGAGACTACCAACAAAAGACCTTTTCGTATCACATCTACAGGGAGAACTCTTAAAAAATGGATAGATAACTTGCAGTTATTAGACTCATTTAGTCTTAAGAATGAAAGTTCATTACTATTCTCCCATAGTGACTATAGCTTTAACACTCAAACAAGAATTGATAAAATATATGTATCTCATGATTTAAAATTGAAAATATCGCATTCTTCTATAATCCCCTGTCCCCTGTCTGACCATAACTCGCTTATTCTTAGAATTCAAATGGATTTCAAAAGATTGATAATCATCAAGAGAATTTCAGCATATTTTACTAAATTAAAAGAGTTTAAGCCATGGTTAGATTTGGAAATAAAATATTTCTTGGATACAAACTATACTAGTGACATAAATATAGTTATTTTATGGGATTCTCTAAAGACATATCTTTATGGCAAATTTATTTCTTGGTGTAATAATAAAGCGAAGGAATGGGAATCAGAGCTAACTAACATTCAAAAACAAATCATAGAAACTGACCTAAAGGTTTTAGAAGACCCTGTTGTAAAAAGAAAGGTGATTGAAAAATTAAATAAAATTAAATTAAATAAAAAATATAATGATATCTTATTGCATAAAACCAATTTGGCCTTAGAAAAATTAAAATTAAATTCTTATTCAATCTCTCCCAAATATATGCATAATTTAGCTATGAGATTAAAAAGATCTTCCAATGCAAATAATATTACAAACATAATTCATGAAGGGGATACCAAGAAAAAAGTTTCAGATACAAGTGACATTTTGGACGCTTTTAAATTTTATTTCACAAAACATTATAACAATAATGACCCACTTCATAACAATACAAACATATGCCTAGATAACTTAAATTTAAATAAAATACCAGAGACCATAAACATGAATATTCAAAAACAAATTACGATAGAAGAAATTAATGAGAAAATTAAAAGAGATACAAATAACAAAGCCCCAGGCATAGATGGAATCATTATGGAAATTTATAAACTATTCCCATCATCTGTCATAACAATAATACAAAAGGCACTAAACGAAACATATTCACAAGGCACAATTCCACCATCATGGAGACACTCATTGATTACACCTATTTTAAAGGAAAATAAAAATCCCACTTCATGTAGCTCATATAGACCTATTTCACTCCTTAATAATGACTACAAAATTCTTATGTCTATTCTGGTCAATAGGATCAAAAAATCTCTAACTAAAGTCATTAGTGATGACCAAACAGGGTTTATTTACAACAGACACACCCATGATAACATATATAGAATCTTAACCACTATAGATATTTTAAATAAAGACAAAGCTGAAGCACTAATAGTCACATTAGATATTGAAAAAGCATTTGAGTCATTAAATTGAAATTACCTATTCAAAGTTTTACAAATTTATAATTTTCCTACACAATTCATCACTCTAATAAAGAATATATATAGAGACAACCTGGCATATGTAAAATTAGGTCCATTCACATCGGAAGCAATTACAATTACTAAGAGTACCAAACAAGGATGCCCCATGTCTCCAATATTATTTGCCCTAGCAATTGAACTTTTTTCCTCTGAGATTCATTCAAATCCCAAAATTAAAGACATTAACATTTATAATAAATTTAACTCCAAAATAATGTTATTTGCTGATGATATTTTACAAACTCAGATGAGTCTCTATGTGAATTAAACTCTATTGCTGAGAAATTTCATCAGATCTCAGGTCTAAAAATTAATGCTTATAAATCAAATCACATACTATTAAATAATAAAAATAAATGAAATACTAACATAAATCAAATACTTGGTAAACAAGTTTCCTCTCTAGATTATTTAGGGATTGTTTTATGTGAAAACCTAGAACTAACTTTATCTACAAATTACAACAATATTCTGAATACCCTAAAATTATCAATAGGCAAATGGAATAAGCTGTATTTAACCTTTAAAGATAAATTACAGTTAATAAAAATGGTCATTCTCCAAAGGTAAACTACATTACACAAGCTATCCCTACAATTCTTAGCAAAAAATCTTAAAAGATTTAAATAGAATCATTATAAGTTTCCTTTGGTACCCCAAAAAAACAGAATAGCTTATCTGAACCATATTAGGCCCTGGGAGATGGGAGGTATCAACTTTCCTGATTTAGAAACGTATATCAAAGCATCCATTTTCAAAACAATAGTAAATTGGATAGATCCAAAATTTTCCTCAGCATGGAAAACATTACATACTGTTATTTTTCAAGAGGAATGAAAATTAGCAAAAAATATACAACTAAATGATCAGAATAATAAGATCTGGTGCTTTATTTGTGTTAACTTGCAATACAACTGCACCAAACCTACTAATCTAAATTATATAAATTACATTTACAATACTTTTCAGAGTTTTGTAAATAATAACGTTGATATCAAATTATGGTTACGGTTATTAACTCCATTTAAAATTACAAAAAACTTTTTCAACAACATTCCTACAGATACTCTTAACTCATGGAAGAGAAACAATTTCATATGTTGGTATCAATGTATGGAAAATCTAATAGTCTTAGGAATCAATTAATTAACATATTACATTTATCAAGCACTGAATGGCTAGCTCTCAATACACTAATAGCTTATGCAAAAGATTTATGTAGAACAATAGATAATTCCTCATTTAGTTCCATGCCCAAATTTATATTTCATTTATATGGAATAATACATGGAGACTTTAATTGGACAAATTTAATTTAAAATATTTATAAAATTATCATCAACTATAAAACAAAAGCTAATCAGAAATTTTGGAATTTCATCACTAAAGATCATACATTATTGTTATCAAATGAGACCAAAAAAGCTATATTATATTCTATAAAGTTAACCTCAAATATACAATGTTGGAAAATCTTTGCATGGAAGCTCCTTCACAGAGCCTTTTACACGCCAAGTAAAATAGCTAAATTTAATAACATGTATGAAACATTATGTTGGAGGTGTTCTTTAAAATGTAATGCAGATTGGTCTCATATTATATATGAATGTTCTTATATAAAGAATTTTTGGGAAGATATTGGTGAATTTTTGCAAGCCATTTATACGGATTCTTTTATTTTGTCAAAGTTATAAATTCTCCTGAATATATACGAAGCCACTGCAATGAAAAGGAAAGGCCGGTATCTTCTTTGGACTATAATAGCAGTATCAAAAAAATGTATCACAAGGAAATGGAACTCGACTATCAGTCTAACTTTTGAGGATTTTCTAACTCTATTGAAAGAGGTAGCTTTGTTAGAAATCAAAGTTAAGGAAACGAGAATCTTTCCTAGGAAATGGACCAACAATCCTTGGGAGAAAGTTCCCTCCCTAATTGAGACACTCAAGATGGTCACAAATTAACCTACATAAGAAGAGAAGTCACAAGGAATCATCATTTATTTGTCCAAAGTTTGTTTAATAATGTATAGTGTCTGTATATGCAATAATGTTTTGTAGTTCTTATATACAACTGACTTGAGGCCTATGTACATTTGTAAATAGTTACTTAAATTAAATATTTGATTTACAAAATCCATTAACTATTGTTTGTAAAAAATTCTTTCAATAAAATTATTTGAACAAAAAAAAATTAATATCCTTACGAGTGGGTCGTTGAGCTTGATGTTAATGAAAAAGGACACGTGTTTCAATTTCATGCTTCATATCCTACTGAATATGCCTGCTAATGGAACTCCTGTTATTTTAACACCTTTTTAAGTTGTAAGAGTGATAGTTAACATCTGTAGTGGTTCCCTTGTTTGCTGTGTTGCATTCTCTGGGGGCTTCAACCAGATGGAGTGATGGCTGCGGGTCATGGGTCACTGTGTCTCGCATTGGAGATTGGGGGTATGCAGCATAGTTTTGCTGTTCTGGCCACTTTCTAAGTTTTGATGATCTGCAGTCTGTCCCTATTGCTTGTCCTTTGGGAGCTGTGGCTTCACTGCTGGTTTTGTGAGGTGAGTGCTGTTGTGGGTATTGGTGGTAGCAGTGGCTTCATTTTGTGGTACTCTGGCAGTTTGGGAATCTCTAGTTGGGCCGCGGATGCCTTTTCTTTGGCTATGGGCTTGTTTGGTTCATGGCCGGGCTCCCCTGCTGTTCGGCTGCTCGTGGTTGCAGTTTCTAAACAGGGCTGATTTCAGGGTCATGTTTGAAAAACTAAACAGGTCTGTGTCAGTGCTTTTGTGTGGTTTTATATAGCTGTGTCTGTATATCAGTTGCATAAACAGCTTTTTATAGATCACAGGGGAAATGTTTTGAATGGTACCAGTATCCAATACTATTTTTATCTTTACTAACTCCACAAATATCTTATCTAGTGAAAGACAACATAAAAAAAATATTTTCAAGTCATTAATTTGACATGACCTGAGACTTTCACTAGTCATACAATTGTCTGCATGAAAATTATTGATTTGGAAGACTCTTGCAGGTATGGAGGGTCTAACACTGTGAAGAGGATCATGATAACAAAATATATATAGGGTAAGAAGTGAGTTGGCTGTCATTCTCGTTGTGAGGTGTTTGTGGCTGTCAGTTATTGTTGAGCATGCATGGAGTGGTGCTGACTGGTACAGGGGTAGAGGGATGGTTGGTAAATATAGGCATCATACATCTCAACTGCACAGTTATGTAGAATGCCCGGGTTTTACTTCATGTTATGAAGGGGGCTGTGGTTCGTTTTTTTTTTTTCTATTGCACTTTTCTTTCCAGTGAGGTGGGGAGCCATTATTCTGTATATTTTACTACATTTGACCTCTAATCATTGCCCTGAATACTGAAAGAAAGGCACATATGCAATTTAATTTTCAGCACTGTCATTTCTTGAGGCCACATACTGACAACAACACTCGTATAATGGCAGGACCATCGCCATTTAACACATTATGCTCCCTGTCTTTCTGCCGTAGTGGCACTTCCTTGAGTGTTGTGGGGTGGGGAGAGGGATGCATCCTGGGGGCATTTGTGACTTGTTCCCTTATGTCTCAATGAAGTGAATGTGTAGATGGATAGGTTATTGAATGGATGGTTGGGAAGTATATTTATTGTGAAGGTAGGCTGGCTGGGAGGGTTGCATGCCAGGCATTTCAGTTATCTTTCAGTTATCTTTCATGACTTTATAGAGGACAAGGACAGGGCTAATGGAACATTGTATAGTTGTTGAAGATCCTAGGGATTTTCTGGCAATTTTGTAGTTGAGGAATGAAACATTTAAGCTGTTCTGGGCTCAGAGAAGGTACGGTGTGGCCTCATGATTTAGGTCCATTTTTATACACTGGGGTTGCAGGGAACCTACATTGAATTTACAGAATAGTAGCAGATGAGGCCAGACTTCATGTTTCATGGGAATTTTAGGTGGTTAAAAGGTGGCTATTTATTACATAGACCTTTTTATGTAATATTTATCATAAATAGCAGTTAGAATTTTAACATGGAATATGGGGAGGACTCTTGAGTTGGAACTTTGCATGAAATTGTAGGACCCAAATGAGAACAGTTTTTCATGATGAGGTTAATTGGATAGGTATGGGTATGTTAGGGAGGAATTTTATTCTTTCTTTTACCATCCTAGGTTTAACAGTGGTGTTGTTATATGTGTGTTATGTCTTTCAGATGATTTATTCATGTTTCTTCTTTGCAGATGGTGCAACTGCCACTGGGGTTTTGGCTGTTGGAGTACTATGTAATGAGGTGATGTATGGTGCCAGCACAGACTTTGTATCAGTTGGTGGTATGAACAAGATGGTCTCATCAGTTGATTGATGTTGGTGCAAAAGGGTTGTGGTGGCTGGAGCTTCATGGAGTGAGGTCACAGGCAGTGATACATCTTATCTCCTCTCTCCAGCGTGTGACTGTTGGTGTGGTAAAAGAGTGTTGTGGGGACTATGAAGGATGAGATATGGCAGCGGTTTGGTGTAGCCAGTTTTTAGGTTTAGTTATGATGATTTTAGGGTCATCCACAGATAGACTACAGTCATAACTGCAGCTTGGATGGATTTTGGGTGTGATGAATGATTACATGCTGGCCATGTTTTGTTACTTTATCAGGTGCAAAGGTAATGCATTGGAAGGAAGGCCTCCAGGGGAATTCGAGGACAAGAGGTGGCTTAAGGATGTTGAGCTTTTAGGCCCCCTGAAGTTTGTATGACTGACACTTTACTCGAGTCGACTTGGTGTGGGTTAATAAGTGCGGGGTCTTTTGGAGCAGTTAAGTTGTATGGCCATAGGCAGATGGACCGGGTTGTTTACAGGGATTGGCATTTATTCACAAACGTGGTAGGAGGTACTGGGATGGGGTTATACTTTGAGGGGGGGTTGATTTGTAGCTTGTTGGTTGGCAAGATGGAAGGAGGACTGCAGGAGGGATGTTGAATATTTGGAGTGCCCTTTCAGCTGGACTAGTAGGTTTAGTGGGAGAAGTTGTTAGGAATAGGGTCATTTCCTCAGGTTTTAGGACAGTAGTATAGGTTACTGGTGCAGCTGGTTGAAGTGTATCAGGTTGGGTTACAAGGTTCAGAGGCTTGCTGCAGGAGTCTGTTAGATAAATTTGAGTTGCAGATACCTGGGGGAGGAGATTGGTGGGAAAGGTTTAGCCATTTGTCAGACTCGGGAATAAGGTAAGGTAGTTCAGCTGGTAAGGAGGATTTGGCTATGAGTAGTATAGCTGCATGGGTGGCATTTCTTTGTAAACTTAATAAATCTTGGCAGTTTATTGGTATGAAGGGTGGCAGTAAATTGATAGGTGAAGTTTGACAGACGTTGGCTATTGACAAGATAGGTTATGTTGCAAGGTTTGGCATTGGTAAATGGAGGTTCATTGGGTTACACTTCATGTGGCATTCATTTTGGATGTATTGAAGTGATTCAGAGAGTGGTTTGTTGGTCAGCAGATTCTTTAGAGAGGAGATAAGATGTATCACTGCCTGTGACCTCACTCCATGAAGCTCCAGCCACCACAACCCTTTTGCACCAATGTTAATCAACTGATAAGACCACTATTATATAGACTATTCTCACCACCTCCGATTATACATCGGGGTGGGGGGCACAGTGACTGTGGTCCCAAATTACCAGAGGATCATAATGGATCTCATAAATAAAGACATAGGGAATTTGCAGACTTTGGATCGGCAGTCCATACAGCCTACCTACCCTGGCGAGCTTTCGATACAATACCCACTCGGGTATCATTGAAAACTCATCAACTTAAATGTAAACGATATCCTTCACAGAAACGGCGGATAACTAGCTACCATATAGGTGGCAATCCCCTGATCACAGAAGAAGTACATTGCCCACCTTATCATGAAGGGATTCACATCATACTCATCACTCATCAGACCAATGATTGATTCAGAATGTATCTGACCCGACACTTGCAGCAGCTGGGATAGGCCATGTCAAACCCAGAATTGATGATAGATTCATCACCCAAAGACTCCTATGCTGTGGAACAAAATCCCGGTTATGTGAGGCAGAGCACTGGCCTTGTTCAAGAGGAATCTTGACCAATGGATGGGAGATCGGATACTTACCTCAGTGTCACTACTCGACAGAGGCACAGTAAAATAATGGCCATAGTTTCTCCAAACTAAAGGGGTGGCATAAGCCACAAAACTATGGGCTAGGCTTGTAAATGCCCTCGGGCAGATAGCCTAGTATGAACCTATGAACCTATGAACCTATGAACCTATGACAGTAATTAAATGTATTGTGTGTTTTTTTTTTTTTTTTTTAAGTGGTGTGACAGCAGGATTGCTATTAAATGGGCTTAGAAGGAAATCTCATTTTGGTTATGAAGATATACAATGGGTGGTAGAATATGGTTGCAGTTAGGCATGATGGTATGCAATTGCACTTGTGTGGGGTTGCATGGCATTAATTGCAAAGCTACTTTTGGTAGTTGGGATAAGGGAGAATATTCATATACAAGGTTATGGTTATTACTTTAGCACTGAATAGGAATCATTGGTTATGTCAGCCATTTAGACTATTATATAAAAAAAAAGTGGGGTGTTCATTTGGGTTTGTTGGAGATTACGGTTCATTTTCAGTTGTCAATATAGAACTTGTAGGGCTTGGGGTGGTTGGCCAGGTAAATGCCATCTGGCTGCTTAAAACATTTATTTTAGAATGGATAGTTGGTGTTATGTCAGGTTTGTTATTGCACTGACTTTAAGTGATTTTATTTGGTTATTACAATCATTGGGTGGTAAATGGGGTTGCAATGTGGCATGATGGTATGCAATTGCCTCTGCATGTTTTTTAGTGGCAGTGGGCTTAGTGTTTAGTTGTCCAGGAGGCGGGTAATGCCCTTGGAATCATGGCAAGGCTTCCATTGGTTGTGAGGTAAGCATTACTTAGTTCATAAGCGGTGGTTATGCTAGGTTATGAGGTTACGGTTTCCTACCATAGCATAGGAGAGGGATCAGTGGTTTGTTTTCAGCTGTTTAGGTAGATGGCTATTTTCATTAGTTATGTGACAAGGTTTTGGAGATGATTAGAATCCAGCTTGGTTAGAGAGGATGGAGTACACCGAATGATGTTTGAACTAGTGCCTTAATGGTGGTTAGGTTGCTGGAAGTTGGTTGGAGAGAGGGAGAACAGCCTGGTGGGTGGAGAAGAGGGGCAGGCTTGCCCTCATCTGTTCCCCCTCTTGTGTTGGATGTTCAATTCAATAAGTTGGGAAAGGAAAGTGAACAGTTGCACTACTTGATAAGTAAATAAGCAAGCGGAGGTAAGCTGCTTATTTGGTTGGAGGTGAAATTCAATAAATGGTAACAGAAGTGAGTGGTGGTACGCTGCTTCATAAGTAAGTGAGCAGAGGTATGGCTGCTGCTTACTGATCAGGATGAGCGGGGTCACGCTGTCCTGTTTTAATGTTACTTGGATGTTATCTTCACCTATATCATGTTTTGGTTTAAATTAATAAACATTGGTTAACAATCATGTTTATGGAAGTTCAATAAAGGTTATCAAATGTCATTCCGTGTGATGTGTTTATTGAAGGGGACTGGGACAACATATATTTCTGCACTCCTGCTTATAACACTTGTCTCTTTATTTGTCTCAGGGCCAAGCATTCTGAAAAAAAATGACATGATAATAATATCTTACCCATCTCTCAACTACATGAATATATATTTGCCCACACTTAGTATGCACTCTTACAAACTATGGGAATTTCTGTTAAAATACTTCTTTGTACATTAGCCACTGTGGATGTTAATATCCCTATCAGGTCATGCCATTACTAACCATGATAATAAACTGTACATGCACACGTTATAAAACTGATGTATTTTACAGTGTTTCTGAACATTAGCTATGCTTATAGCCTGCTGTTTATTGTATTCTTATACTTGCAACAACATTTCCATTCTGATGTCTGTTTTAGTCACTGTATTTGCCTATGTCATGACTGAAAATGTTCCTCAGATCAGTTCAGTTAGTTGGTTAATAAAATCAAATAAATAACAGCTGCCTAATGCCAATTTCACAAAGAAGTCCCACTGTTTTTTAAAAGGTAATATCACGGGGTGTCCTGCCCAATGACAATCTTGATAACTTTTGGGATGTCTTGTTTCTGGAACTCAAATTGTTATATATGGCACTGTATGATATAAATACAGCATGTTGTCTGCAAATAATGTGCCATTTTTTTATATGTGTAAGCCATCAGACACATGCATCTGCATGTCAGATATTAGGATAGTTCTAATTATAACAGTCACCATGTGTGTAATAGACAGAACTGTGGGGAGGAGGGAGATTCACCTTCTATGGTGATTAGAGACAATGTACTCCTACCCAGGAACATTGCAGTGATGGTAAACACTTATGCAAAATGACAGACAGTTTACCATGGTCTTGTGGCTATAGATGGGAACACTGTTCATAGGTTCATAGGTGTGTACTTGGCTAATAGCCCTGGAGACTTTTCAAGCCTAGCCCATAGAAGTACCTTGGCATCGTGCCACCCGACGTTAGTTCCCTGTGCCTCTATCAAGTAGAACCACTGGAGTGATCTCCAGGGTGAACTTTCTATTTCCCATCCACTCATCAATATTTCTCTTGAAGAGGGTCAGTGAGGTGCTCTGCTTGACATGTATAGGAAGTCTAGTCCAGAGCATGGGCAGTCTCTAGGTTATGAACCTGTCCCTCCAGCATGTTCTGTTAATTGTAGTAATGAGGTTGAGGTCTCTGGAGCATGTGGTGTGGAGGGATTGGGATTTCTTTAGATGTAGCATTTCTAACAGAGCTGGGTCAGACATGGTTTTGTAAGTCAAGCAGAGATTGTCTCTTTGTAGATGATATGAGACAGACAATAGCTTGAGTTTTTTTTTGAGTCTGTCCATGTATGACATGCATTTAAGGCTTAGGATCCTTTTTGTGAGGTACTTTTGTGGCCTTTCCAGCTGTTGCGTGTGTCTAATGAGGTGCATGCCAAATGGGGCATTATACTCAATGATTGGCCTAATGAGGGAAGAGTAGAGAGAGATGATGACCTCTTTCTTCCTGGATGCAAAACCCTTGGTAATGAGATGTGCCACATCGAAGGACTTTCTGACCACAGTGACAATGTGGTGGTTGAAGGAGAGGTTGCTGTCAACTTGTGTCCTCAGATCTCTTATAACACCTTCAGTGTTCAGTGGACTCCCATCAATGTGGTAACTAGTGGGAACTGAATTTTTCGCAAAGGGGATGCCGACACATTTTTTGGCATTAAGCTTAAGGCCATGGTTTCAACACCAGTCATTGGTCTCAGTGAGGCCTTTCTGTAGGATGTCTACATCACTTGAGGAGTTAATAATGGCTCCCAGCTTGCAGTCGTCTGCGAACTTAGTCAGCCAGAGTCCCTCTGTGTTGGTCTGGACTTCTGAGAAGTAGTTGCCAAACAGGAGAAGACCCAGGACCAATCCCTGCGGGATTCCACTCGTGACTGATCGGCAGTCTGACTTGGAGTCTACATCTTTCACACTGTGAGTTCTATCAGTGTGCCAATTTGCAACCCACCTAGTGATATAGGGGTTGATGCCTAGTTTGGTCAGTCTATCAATAACTCCTGAGTGGGGAATGGTATCAAAGACCTTGGCCAGATCGAGGCAGGCTGTATGAACTGCCTTGCCCTCATCCACAGCTCTGGTGACTGACTCAAAGAAGTCAACCAGGTTGAGCAGGCATGATCTACCTTTCACAAAACCAAATTGTGTGGGATCTAGAGTTTGGAGATTCCCTATACCCTTGTTAATCAAGCCCATGATGATGCACTCCATAGCTTTACATATCAGACTCCTCAGGCAAATTGGGCAATAATTTCCATGGTCTGTAGTTGCTTCCACTTTATGGAGAGGGTGTTGAGAATGCAGAGTTAATTCATGTGCCAGACATTGTGCCTGCTAATAACACTGTGCACCCTGAGGATGAGCAAGCCCCATCCATTAATGCAATAGCAGTGTTGATCGTGTACCTAGTAGTATGGTCAATGTTGGTGCCACACCTGTGGGTTGTATTCCTACATGAGGTAGATTGACTGCTGCCACTGCAGAGCAGCACTGGGGGGGCACTGCACTACCAATTGTACCATCCTTAGGTTAAGACATTAAATCAAGGCCGTATCTGCTTCAGTTGGTGTTAGTTCAGGTGGGTGTAGAAGATCCCAAGGCACATATTGAAAAGTGTAGCAAAAGTTCCCCAATGCCCTTGCCAAATTTCCCCTAGTAATATAAATACCACCTCAAGTCTCCCTTGAAAAGAGGCTACTAGCATAGTGGGACTAATCTGGTTAACAAAGGATAAATAAAATAAAAATAACCCAATAGACACAGCTACAGATACCACTGCACATAATCTAGCATCTTACACTGATGCCTCACCATTGGCTGGGTCTACTCCACTTCTCAGTCCTGCTCCATTCCTAGGACTAGTGGATTATTTTGCCTTGAAGATCATAGAGTGTAGCCTTGCATTGGGCTTGTGTGAGTGTCAGATATCCATAGCTTTAAGCATCTGACCATCACTGCAGCATTTGATAATTATGAGGTATGTACTGCTGGGATGAGGAAGCTTGACTGTTTAATACAAATGTTTGCCCTATGTGAAGTACAATATTACCTGCAGTGATGTAAGTGCATACAGCAGAACATAAAAAAGTCCATCCACAGACATTCCCAACTTGCATCAGTAAACTTAACCCCTGCTCAATACTGTGCACCAAAAAACAACACCAGAATGTTCATCTACCCAGCACTGATTATGCTTGTGGGCTGCCACTGGATGATGATTTTGTAGTGCAGTGGCTCCTCACTGAAAATTTACCAAGGGTGTCTAAGTCACAAGTCTGGCACAAGCCATCTTACTGAGCATGGCACAGCCAGTGCTTGCTGTATAGGGCTTTCATTGTGCCACGGATTAGAGTGCAAGACACATTGCTAACTGTTGTACTGTGTCAAGTTTCTGCCCTATAGTTTATGAAGTATGTGACAGTGCCAGCTGCTCCCCTCTGCCCAGGTGTGGGCAGGCAGCCCCCTTCTTCCTGAAATACAGAGTGCTGATGTCAGAGCTGAGGACTACTTGTAGGAATTCATGACAGACTCTAGACTTTATCAAGGAAAGGAAGTTTATAAGTGCATTTGCCACACACAGATATAGGCAATTATATGCTATCATGTTAGTTATCCTTCAGCAAGACTGCCTCATATAATTGCATGGACCTGCAAAATTCTTTGCCTCTGTTTACATCTAGTTTGTTGCCTAGTGATCATAAAATGTAGCAGTACATAACTGTAGTATGTAGAAGCCCTCTCTGATGTACAATGTGGTTTTCATTCTGTACAACATAAATTATAACCCTCAATGTTATGATGAGCATCTTATAGTATATGCCCAACAGTGGGCCCACTTTCAATAAGCACTCATTACAGAATGTGCAAGCACTAGTAAGTCTCTATACTACATGATGGTTAATCAGATATTTCACGCTATGGCTTGGCACACGATGACTAGTGTGGGATATGTCATATGTGAGGAATTCTCTGTTGTATCCTTTTCATCATTGTGGATGATTAGAATAAATTAAACCAAGTGTCCTGCTGCACATTGTCAGCCATTCCCTATCTTATACTGCATGATACATATGAAAAACATTTGTCTCACCTTATTTATTCTCTACTGTATGTCATTACAAGAAAGAGCTGGTCATCAGAGCCACAATTTCTGAAAGCCAGATACCTCATCAGCTTTGTATTTCTGGTTGTGTCTATCTGCCACTCCCTGTAGGTGGTACATTGGGGTTATCGTTCATGACTTTGGTAACTGAGGTCATAGCTGAACTTGAAAGTGACACTTCTTTCATATCTTGCATACAAATCTCATATACTGTTTACCCATCTTGCACTGTTTTTTTTTTTTTACTCCATGTTGTTGTCTTCTATAGTTTGCCCACACGTTTGCATTACTTATGCATATGATATGGCCTGTGTTTTACTGAACAATGAAAATTCCCCTGGGTTTCATCCTCTGTGCAAACATCAGACACAATGCTAGACATGCATATCATATGAACTGCAAGGATGTTAGAAACAGACATTCATGAATACAAAAGAAGAGCTGTTATTTGACTAATACCATTTTCCTATTGATGGCGGGGATCCTTGATGCCAGAATAAGTGCAGCCCGCTGTGTTAATTACCAACGGTAGATGCATTAACCTATGGAATGCTGACATAGAATCATCAGAGTTAAAAGCCAGGCAACTCAAGAGACAATTTTATGCCTTGATAATATCTATTGTCAACAGGTACCTCTCATTAAAACATGTGAGGCCAGGGATGAATTTATATATGTCCAGTCAATCATCCAATTTCTTCTTGAAAGATGTGAAGGTGTTGTTCTGTTTTGCATGTAATAGTAATTTCTTTCAGAGATGAGGTAATGATCGGGTAATAAATCTGCCCCTCCTTTGGGCTTTATTTATGGATTGGTGGAGATTTATAT